>NW_023504594.1:0-119762 GCF_004664715.2 Peromyscus leucopus | reverse complement strand
AGCGCACAAGAAAGCGAAGCTGGCTAAAGCTTAAATGCAACCACGTGTTACCTTTTGTGCCTAGTCAAGGCTTGGGTCTGGCTTCCTTAAGCTCCGACCACATGCGTTGGCTTTACAGGCAGGGCCCTGTTCGGCAGGGCAGGTCTAAGTTGTTTGTAGCACTGGCTTTAAGCTAGCAGGCTTTAAGCAAGCAGCTCAGTTAGTCTGGCCTGAGGCCAAGGACTAGGGGGCTGCCGCTCAGACTAGGAAGCCGGCGCTTGGACTAGGCCACCGGCCGCCCGGTCTGCCGCCCTTGCGGGAAAGCGGACCTGCCACCAAGCCAAGCGGTTTTTAATGGATTCTTGTCACGCTGGGCGCCAGATATTGATGTAATCAACCGTCTTATTAAATAAGAAACACAGAAACAATGTAAAAGAGAAAGCCGAGAGGTCAGAGCTCAGAGCTAAAATCTCACCCTTCCTCCTGCTGTCCCAGCTTCGCGAAAGAGAGCTACTTCTTGTCTGTAAATCAATTTTTCCAGTCATTCTGCCTTCTCATTGGTTGTAAACCCAAACACGTGACTGCCTCGTCACTGTCAGAATGTACAGCCCCCTAGGTCTTAAAGGCATATGTCTCCAATGCTGGCTGTATCCCTGAACACATAGAGATCTATGGGATTAAAGGCGTGTGCCACCACCGCCACACTCTTGCTATCGCTCTAATAGCTCTGACCCCCGGGCAACTTTATTTATTAACATACAATCAAAATCACATTTCAGTACAATTAGATTACCACCACATTCTGTTTCATATTGGAAGAGCTGACTGGTGTGAGACAGAAGAAAACCAAAAATCTAAGGACCATTGTTGTCAAGATTCTGTTTCTCTCCATGCTTCTTCTTGATTTCTCAGAATCCTTCCTCACATGTCGTGTCATCCTAAAATCCAAACTTTCCATTTTGATATTACTAATGTTCAAGTTTGGGCCTGGAGAGATGGCTCAGAGGTGAAGAGCACTGACCGTTCTTCCAGAGGTCCTGAGTTCAATTCCCAGCAGCCACATGATGATTTATAACCATCTGTAATGAAATCTGGTGCCCTCTTCCAGCCTGCAGGGATACAGGCAGAACACTGTATGCATAATAAATAAATAAAATTTTAAAAAATAATGTTCAAGTTTCCCATAGTGAAAATAAGTCTATACAACAGCAATCTATGGAGTCTCCAGAAGGAAGATGGGGCCCCACAACAACAACTCTACTCAGTTCAGAAAGATGCAGTTGTACCTAAGAACATTACTCAGTGATCAGCTTTGGACTGAAAACTCTTCAGGACAGTTCCAAGATGAGATGGTTTATCATACTATACTTTTAGCCAGAATCTCAGATAATCTTATCCATTACTTTGAGACTGACTGCAGACTCTATGGCTAGCCCTACTGAGACCTAACTATATAAGCTTTCTTACAGGATTCCACAGAGATACCATGATCCCCTAAACAGCAGGAAGCAATCCTAAGGAAATAACACCCCTCTCCCAAAAGTTTCATTTTTCTCTGGGTTATGGATGGAGGGTTATAGAGTTGGGGTGCAAAGATATACCTCCATATTCTCCTTTAGTAAAGAAAAAGTGGAATGGATAGGTATAGTATACTTAGGCAGATTATTGGATCTACTAGTAAAGTTCTTTTTTTTTTTTTTGGTTTTTGAGACAGGGTTTCTCTGTTTCTTTGTACAGCTTTGTGCCTTTCTTGGAACTCACTCTGTAGCCCAGGTTGGCCTCAAACTCACAAACATCCACCTGCTTCTGCCTCGCAAGTGCTGGGATTAAAGGCATGTGCCACCACAGCCTGGCCTAATAAACTGTTTTAGCAAACTATTGGCCTTGGATAATTTACATTGATATGAATTCTTATATATTTGATATAAATGTAAACTATTCTTATATTCCTATTTAAGATAATTTGTACTTTGATACAAATACAGAACTATATTTTTTGTATTATATATATATTTCTACTCTTATTTGAAATATTTTGTATATTGATACTTATTAAGGATATTGTTGTCATATTGTATATTGCACTATATATTTCTATCTCTGTTGAAGATATTTTGTGTATTGTCACAATTTTGAAGTCATTGTCCTTGTATGGTACATCTGCTTACAGACTGTTTACCTTGTTAATGTGAAGCCTTAGTCTTTAGGTTATTTAGGAATAGAAGATTTACAGATTTATAGTCACCTATGCTTGTCATTTTTATAGTTATATTAGTTAGGTTCTCCAGCTCTACAGAAACATATGTCAGATGGATAGGTACTCTTCAAACACTTCATAGTCCTAGAGAATATGGCATTTTTGATAATTTAGAATTCTGTTGATGTGAGACATGATTGCTCCTGACAGCACTGATCTGATCCCAAGAGAATGTTGGGTTTCCAGACATTTCCATTTGGAAGTTTGTCTTCTTCTTGGCACAAAATGGCCTGCTGGGCAAAGAACTGCCCTTGCCTCAACTGCTGACAATATGAATGCTGTCCTTTCTGGACTAGCAGGACACAAGGCAAAGTGACTACTGAACTCTGCCAAGACAAGGTAAGATGGTCTTTCAAAATTCCTGCTTCTGAAAATGGTCTGTCAGATATTCTAGACCTGTAGCCAAATTGAATGCCCCAACAGTGCTCAGAAACTTTGGTGACTGTCCAGGCTGTCTCTGTCTTTTCTTGAAAGAGTTTCAGAAGTTGCTTGCTTGCATTTTCTGTTTTCTCAAATATTATTATTTTTCTTCTCAGGTCTTTGATGGAGTTGAAAGCTAGATAAAGTTACCATCTTCTCTCATCTTAACTAGAACATATTAGTACTAGAGTTAGAATCTTCAAGATAAGACAACTATTGGAATAATCACAGTAATTTGCCAATTACCTATGTTCTTAATACTTCTGGATATTTAGCATGTCTTTCTTTTTGATGATATTATTTTGGTTATAGTTCCATTTTTTTTTTTTTTTTTTTTTTGAGTTTTCAGTGTACTTTGCTTTCTGATTCATTGTACATGGCCTCGAACTCACAAAGATCCGCCTGCCTCTGCCTCCCGAGTGCTGGGATTAAAGGCGTGCACCACCACCGCCCAGTTTATAGTTCCATTTTTGTTTGTTATTATCCTTTGTTTTTCTTGGACAATACATGATATTTTTTTTTTTTTTTTTTTTTTTTTTTTTTTTCGAGACAGTGTTTTCTGTGTAGCTTTGCTTTTCTGGAACTCACTTGGTAGCCAGCTGCCTTGACTCACAGAGATCGCTGCTCTGCTCCTGAGTGCTGGATTAAAGCGTGCACCACACCTGCAATCATTCTTAATGTATACAGTTTACATTAAGTTTAGAACATTCTTATTTAGACAAAAGAGGAAATGTAGTGGTATTTGCTCTGTCCATGGCCGTGGGATATAGAGCCCTAAGGAGGTGGTGCTTCTTGCCATTGTACATGACCTCTTAAAAGAAAAGGGAGAAGGCTCACATGTCTCTTCTCCCTGCTGCCTGCGAGTGGATTCACTCCTGGTCAGATCAGAGGATGACTTCAGTTGTCTCCTCTGTTCTGTATTCATGAGTGTATTTCCTCAATTTATATCTTAATAAATTCATATTACCCATCAAATAGACTCATGTGGATTGATCTTAATATGGCTCTTCTGATATGAGACAGATACTGAGTTTTCTTTTGACAACATGCTTGGGTTTAGAGAAGGAGAGAACCACACACACTCTAACTCCAAAGGCAGCTTTAGTTATTAACTGAGTCGGGACTACATAAAGACCACCTGTTTAACATGACTGTAGAGAACAGCAAACACAAACATTTCAAAGGGTATATAAAAATTTTACCCTGTTGAAAGTGATTTATAAACTTAGGCCAGATTATTCCTTTTCTTGTAATTTTTTCCAGACAGTTCTCCCTTCTTCTTTAGATGCACATTTGTCCAAAGGTCTTTAAATTCCTCCAGATGGATGTTTTTATTTTCCTGGAAAGACAAAAACAGGCACCTGCCCTGACCATAATTTTGTGAGTTTTTCCTTTTGACAGGTTGAATCACCACATCAGTTGAGTGTAGCTAGAGTTTTCCTGCCTGACAGAGTCAGGAAATCTCTCTCACCGCAGTCCACACACTCAGACCAACCAAGTAACACAGAGACTATATTGCTTACAAACTGTATGCTGGCAGCTTCTTGCTACTGTTCTTATATCTTAATTTAACCATTTCTTAAATCTTACTTGCATGTGCTTTGCTTATCGCATCTTCACATGTTTTTGGTGGTGCTTTCTCTGATCAGCTTTACTTCCAATTTTTTCTTTCCTGCTATACTTCTCCTGCTGACTACTGCATCAGTTTTTTTTGTAACCAATCAGAGCAACACATTTGCGATACAGAACATCCCAGAGCAGTTAAGGAACTATGTCCCATTTTCTTATAAAGAGGTCTCTCCTGTTCAAATCAGATCTTTATTTATTTTGGTGGTATCCATAGCTTTTCATCTTCTGTGGAAAGAAAAACAAAACCCCTCCCCAACATATCAGATATCCTGATTTCCATTCTGAAGTCAACACATCTTTAAAGTATGCAGGCTGATTTAATTCAGTAGTTTTTTTTTTCTACTGTCCAATGTCTCTCTGTAGCTGTCACTCCTATTTCATTAGCATTTAGAGTATTTAAAATTAATAGAGCAATATGCAATCTATCTCTGTGGGTCTTTTTTTTTTACCACTTTCTGTTTATTAAGCATTTCTTTTAAATTATAATTAGGTCTCTTTATAACTGCTTGTCCTGTTGAATCTGTGTGGTATGCCTGCAATATGCTTTATGTTGTAATATGCAAAAAATGATTTTGCTAAAGACATATGCTGGAGTATTGTCAGTCTTAATTTGTACAGGTATTCCCATGATTGCTATAACTTCTAATAGATGTGTAATTACAGAATCAGCCATTTTCAGAATGTAAAGCAGTTGTCCATTGAAATCCTGAATATGTATCTATGGTATGGTATACATAGTTTAACTTTCCAAACTCTGAAAAATAAACACATCTACTTGCCAAATTTTGTTTGTTTGAACACCCTTTGGGTTATTTCCTGCAGATAGTAGAGTTTGATATTACAAGGAACAAGTAGGACATTTTCTTATAATTTCATTTCTCGTTGCAATTAATGGAAAAATGCTTTTTTCAAACCCTTGCTAAAAAAATGGTGTTTTTTTTTTATAAAATTCTGAGGCCTCCAGCACATTTTCTACTAATAACTGATCAATTTCATCACTACCTCATGCTAGAGGGCCTGGCAGACTCATATGGGATCTGCTATGTGTTAAATATATGGGATGATTCCTATTTCTGACTATTTCCTATATTATGTAAGTAAAAAAGTTAATTCTGAATCATCAGGAATAATTTCACTGGTTTTAATATATAAAACAACTCTTTCTGCACATTGAGAGTCAGTGACTATATTAAGAGATTCTGAAAAATCCAATAATACAATGAGAATAGCATATAATTCTGACTTTTGAACAGACTCATAAGGACTTTGAGCAACTTTATTTAAATTTTCTGCTTTATAACCTGCCTTTCCTGATTTATTTGCATTGGTATAGAAATGTAGGGCCAGCAGATATTGATATTCTCTGTACAATGTAGGAAAGATACAATTGGTTCTTTTAATAAATCAAAGTTTCTTGCTTTTGGGGATAGTTATTGTTACTCTCTCCCAAAAATTTACTGCAAGTTCTTTGCCAGTGTCCACTTATGTCCATAAAGAGAAAATTTCAGCATTAGTAAAAGGAACTACAATTTCTGTTGGGTCCATTCCTGCCAATTTACAAAGTCTCAATTTTCCTTTTAGAATCAACTCAGAAACATTTCTACATAGGTCTTTAATTTTTACTCTGTTTATGTGGTTAAAAATATCCATTCTAAGATAATATCCTCTCTCTACAGTAAAATCCCTATAGGGGAATGCATAGAAGGTAAAATACCCAGAATGCAGTCAAGCTCTGGATTGAAATGATCCACATGTGCATCCTGTAATTTCTTTTCTACCAAAGCCAATTCTCTCTCAGATTCAGTTGATAAATTTCTTACTCTACTTTAAGTGCTTGTCACCTGGAAAGATTTGAAACAAATTACTCAGTTCTTGAGTTGGTATTCTAATTGTGGGCTGTAGCCAGTTAATATCTCCCAGAAATGTTTGAAAGTCAGTAAGAGTGTGCAATTGAACTCTCCTGATTTATACCTTTTGGAGTTGAATTTTTTTGTAAACCTATTTTATATTCTAGGTAATTAATAGAATCTCCTCCTTGTATTTTTTCAGAAGCAATTTGTAATCCCTAAGAAGGCAAAATTTTCTTTACTTCTTGAAACATTTTCTCTAAATTATCTACATTTGAATTAGTTAGAAAGATATTGTCCATATAATGGTATAGATTGAGGCACAGGGTGGGGCTGTTTAAGACGCTTTGTGGGAGAAACATTGATATCTCTTAACAAGCTGAGAATTATTATAAGTAGGCACCATGGAGGCCAATTTTTCTCTATACTTTTCCTGTTAAGTTATAATGAAGAATCAATGTTTTAAATCAGTAACTATAATAGACCATCCTTTAGGTAATAGAGAAGGCAGGGAGATTCCAGGTTGTAGAGAGCCCATCTGCTGCATTACTTTATTTATGACTCTCAACTCTGTCAATATTCTCCATTTTCCAGATTTCTTTTAATATCAAATACAAGCGAATTCCAAGGATTGAGTGATGCTTCAATATGTTGTGCATTTATTTGTTCCTGTACCAGCTGTTCTAAGGCCTGTAATTTTTCCAATGTCAAAGGCCATTGTTCTACCCAGACAGGTTTGTCAATGAACCATTTAAAGGTAGGGCTGTTGGTACCTTTGAAAGATCAACAGCTGTTGTGCCCTGTTTTTGTACAACCTGAATGGTCATTAACTGTTCTTTATACCTTTCAATGTTTTTCCCAGAAATATATGTTGGTTTATGGTTTGTTTCTAAGATTGGAAGAGTGTTGATCTAGGTATTTCATTGCTGTAACAAATAATGTTCCCATAATTTCATTCCTATATTGGCCACATATGGCTTTAATTTTCCTCTCTGTCCTTCTGGCCCTATACATTTGAACCATCTTGTGCTGTGTTTTACTTGAGATAAAGTTGAAATGCCTAAAAGCTAAACATTTACCTCCTAAAGAGGCCAATTTGGATCTCAAGATTTTGGTGTAATTGTTATATCTGCCCCTGTGTTTACAAAATCTTCAATTACAATGTCATTTATTCATACTTTTAGCTTTGGTCTTTGATCATTTATAAAAATTTGCCAAAATATTCACTTGATGGTTTCTCTTGAAGTTTTTGTTTTATCTTCTAAAGCTGTTCTATCATCCAGAGAGGTATGGTGTTTTACAATAGACATTAGGTCCCTTATTTGCTCTGGGGAGGAGGTTCCCCCATAGAGACAGGGAATGACTGAACCAAATTTGACATTGGGGCCTGTGAAAGCCCTCAAGGCATTTCCCAATGGTAAAGGGTTTCCTTGCCTGTCTCTTGTTGATCTACATTCATTCGTCCAATTTTGGCCTTTTCCACATCTTCTGCATACTCCAGAATGTTGGGGCCTTATGTTCAGGTTATCTCTAGAAGAAACATTATTTCTAGGAATGCCCTGTGTACAATTCCTTTTTAGATGGCCTTGTTTACCACAATTAAAACAATTAGTATTTTGATCTTTCCTTAACCATTTAGAAATTACCTCTACTATCCAAGCATCATAATGGTTATGAGATTCAATATTGACTGTGTGAGGGATTTATTCCTTTATGGATGCTGATCTTATCTTTAAAGACCAATTACCCTTCTGTGTTGTGAGTTAGCATTTTCTTTTCTTTTTTTCTTTTTTTTTTTTTTTTTTTTTTTTTTTTGGTTTTTTCGAGACAGGGTTTCTCTGTGTAGCTTTGCGCCTTTCCTGGAACTCACTTGGTAGCCCAGGCTGGCCTCGAACTCACAGAGATCTGCCTGGCTCTGCCTCCCGAGTGCTGGGATTAAAGGCATGCACCACTACCACCCCCCACCACCACCACCACCCCACCCCACGCCCTGGCATGAGTTAACATTTTCAAAAGCCAGAGATTCAATTAATATTTGTCTAACTTCTGGATCTGATACCATCCTTTTTACAACTGAAATCAATCTTTGCAAAAATTCAGTGAAGACTTTCTTTGGGCCTTGTAAAACTTTAGTAAATAGCTCAGTCCTCTTTCCTGATTCTTGAATTTTGTCCCAAGCATTTAAGGCTGCTGTATGGCATAAGGACAAGGTGTTGTCACCAAAGGTAGCTTGACTATCCACATCATCAGAAGAGCCCTCACCAAAGATTTTATCTTGGAAAATCTTATAATCTTTAACCCTACCTTGCTGTCTGAGGGCCTTAGCTTCTTTTCTCAACCAACTGTTCAACTGTAATATGGCTATAACTATATTTTTCCCAGTCTTTTGGAGTAATTTTGTTCTGAGTGGACCATTTATTGAACATCTGCCTCACATAAGAGGAATGTATACCATAGGAAACCATTGCTTCTTTAAATCTCCTTAAATCTATCATATCTATAGGATCCCATTTAACTTATGTATATCCTTGGGGATAGCTATCATCTGGTAGTCTTTCTTGAATGGTAATTGGATAAATCAAGGTTGGTTTTTTAATAACCTTCGGAGCCACTCCTCTCTATTTCCATAAGATAATGGTGAGGTTGGGTCTCTTCTGAATTCTTCTGTCTGTGTCTGAATGCTTTTATTATCGGTTTTAATAATTTTTTCTAAGGCTTGTAATTTATCAGTAGTGGCTTCTTCTAAGGTTTGTATATTTTGAATAGTAAGCTTTCCTAATGTTTGCATATTATCAATCACCCTTTTCCTCTCTTCAACAGTAAATATTTCTAAAGATTTTTTTCTTGTCAGTCAAGATTGTATTGTTCTCCTTAGGAACCATTTTTAAGGCTTGCATATTATCAGTAGTAGCCCTTTCTAAGACCTGTATCTTTTGAATGTTAAGTTTTTCTAAGGTTTGCATATTATCAATCACCTTCTTGTTCTCTTCATCAGTAAATATTTCTAAAGCCTTTATCTTGTTAGTCAAAACTGTATTATTCTCCATAGTAACTATTTGTAAGGCTTGCATACCATCAGTAGTTGCCTTTTCTAAGGCCTGTGTAGACTGAAGTTTCTCAGTCCTGCCTGGTTCTGCCCAGGTAGCAGTTGTTTTTATAAAATAATCACTCTTAGGCTTAATATTAATTACAAACTGTTTGGTCTGTGGCTCAGGCTTACTGCTAGCTAGCTATTACATCTTAAATTTACCCATTTTTATTAATCTATTTATCAACAAGTGTCTCATTGCCTTTTTTGTGTTTTATTACATTTTGCTCCCCTGGCGACTCACAGCATCTCACCCACTCTGTGTTTCTTCTCCCTGTATCTCTCTTGGATTTTCTGCTGGCTATAACCTGTGTGGCCATAGGCCAAAAGAGCTTCTTTATTAACCAGTAGTAGCAACACATATTCACAATGTACAGAAAGACCATCCTACAGCAGGCCTGTATCTTTTCAGTCAATCTCTCATATTTGGCACCACTATCAAACCATTTTTCAGGATAAAATATGAATTGTGAGACTGATAACAATTATGACTGAGACTGAAGGATCCCAGCTAAGTTGTCTCTCTGTCTCTCTGTCTCTGTCTCTGTCTCTCTCTCTCTCTCTCTCTCTCTCTCTCTCTCTCTCTCTCTCTCTCTCATCAGTAGTCCCCAGGTGAGTTACCAGAGTTCTGATCCTCAGAAAATCATGATGTTTGACCATCATGGGCATCTGGTGCTTGGATGGCAGGGTACTGTGAAGGTATTCAGATGTAGTGACGTGTTTGACCAGCAGGAGGAGCAGGTGCCTTCTGCTTCTCAGAATTCTCCTCTCTCCTTGTCCCACCTACTTCTTGCCTGGCCCTGGCCAATCAGTGTTTTATTTATTGACCAATCAGAGCAATTTGACATACAGACCATCCCACAGCACTTCCCCTTTTCTTTTATTAAAAAGGAAGGTTTTAACTTTTACACATCTCCAAAGCCAGCTTGGTATATTTGGGAATTTGTGCGTAGCTTCTCTTACTGCTTCCTGCTGGAGGGGAGCGCTGTATCTTACGGGGACACAAAGAAAATTTTAGGATCATGGAGTAGTCCGTGAGACTGTATCATCTGAGCCAGTTGCCTTGAAATGATTCTGATGTTGGATCATCTGGGCCATGGTGTCATTGGAGACCTTTCAGGGGTCTTGACTGGTCAAACCTGATGTATCTTAATCTGGAACAAATCCATAGCCTCTGGCTTTCTGTAGAAACAAAAGCAGAGCCTCCTTTCCAAAGCAACATATCTTTACATCCAAATTTTGAAGTCAAGGTACCTTTAAAATATACATTTTGGCATAACTCAACAGCTTTTGCAATCAAATGTTTTTCTTCAGTTACGAATATCAAAGAGAACATAATCCAGATTCTCTGTGTGGTAGCCATCTTTATGTGGTTTATGTTTTATACTACCTTGAGCCTATTGCTTTAAACTGCAGCATTCTAAGACTGAAAAGGTGCTGTGGCTGCTGGCTCCGCCCACTTCAGCTTCCAACATGGTGGTGGTAATTTTTCTGCCAGCTTTGGGAGCCATCAATCCTCAGAAATAGTGGGTCTATGCTTCTTATCAAAGCAGCGTGTAGCCCAGAAACCTCTTTTTGTTTTGTACTAGCAAAGGCTAAATCCAACACGCAGCTTAATGTGCCACTTGCAGAGGCCTCATTTCTGCCATACTGCACGTCAAGTGCACACGCCAGGAACCCTAAAGCCTGATCCAGAGCAAACTCATGCTCCAGCACTTGCTCCCTCTGAACAAAATTTGTTTGAGAGGGAAGCTGTAAGCTGCACTAGATTTAACTCTAGAGCTCACCTGAGCGGAGCTTGGGAGGGTAGTGGCACACAGCACAAATGCACAAGGCTGTGGGAGCAAAACCTGCCTTAATACCTGTGGGCCACCTGGGACAGCAGCATGTGTGCATCAAGCAGAACCAATCTGGGAGGGCAGCAGCCTTCTGAGAGTCTGTGCCTAGGAAGACAGAAATGCAAAGCAGGGGTGTTTGCACTGGGAAGACAAGAGCATTCCTTCACTGAACTGCAGAGCAGCCCTGCCCAGCTGGGCACACTCTCATGTGTTCTAGCAAGCCCCGAACACTGGGTGCCAGATGGAGAAGGATGTTAAAAGATTACTTTATTTATTAACAAGTAAAATCCATGCACAGTTATCACAAGACAGAATGGGAAATGCTAATCGAGTCACCTGCTTCTCCACTCTCCTTCCTCATTCCAAAAAGACCATGCATCCCTTGGCCCTGCCTTACATTTGGGTCATGTCCAATCCCAAAGAAAACTCAACCTCTGGAACACAAATGCTCCTTTCCATTGACTAGAGGACTGGTCACAGAATTCTCATAAAACATTTGCCTTTCAAATGCTGCATGGATGTCAGGCTTGTTAGAAGACAGTGTGCTTTCAGCCCTTTAGAAACAGATGCAGGAGGATCCCATCAGATTCGCCTATACACTGTATTTCAGGATGGATTGCTTTGGGAGCTTGTTAAGACAACCAAAACAAGCAAAAATGATATGGAATGATGAGTATCTTTGTTTCTGACTGAGATTGTTTGGTACTAGGATTTGTTTCATGTCCTTGGTTGTGCTAGACAAGTGCTCTACCACTTTAGCAGCATTCAACTCAATCATCTACTTTCATTTTTTTGTAGAGACAGGGTTGCTTCATGTATCCCAGGCTATCCTTCAACAAGAAATTGGTTTCCCTCACATCCCTAGTGCTAGGATTTCAGGGTTTTGCAAGCAGTCCAATTAACCTAGCTCCTTTTAATATTAGAGGAGTGAGATGTCAAATTGATCAGGCTTGTCAAATTGGTCAACTTGGGGGACTCCTAGAAGTGGGAGCAGGGGATGGCCCTAATGCTTTGTCTAGCCTTTAGGAACCTGTTCTTCATACTAGGTTGCCTTGCCCAGGTTTAATATAAGGGGAGCAGCTCAGTCCTACTGGTGGTATTGTGTTCCCCAATATATTATGAACTCTAATAAGCTTATCTAGGGTCAGAGAACAGAACAGCCACTAGATATAGATGCCAGAAAATAAATGGTGGCACCCACACCTTTAACCTAGCATTCTGAAGGCAAAGATCCATCCAGATCTCTGAGTTCAAAGCCACACTGGAAACAGCCAGGCATGGTGACATATGCCTTTAATCCCAGGAAGTGATGGCAGAAAGCAGAAAGGTATGTAAGGCATGAGGACCAGGAACTAGAGCCTGGTTAAGCTTTTAGGCTTTCAGCAGAAGTTCAGCTGAGATTCATTCGGGTGAGGATTCAGAGGCTCCCAGTTCAAGGATACAGGATCAGCTGAGAAGTTGGCGAGATGAGGTCAGCTGTTGTTTGTGTTCTGTCTCTCTGATCTTCCAGTATTTATGCCAATACCTGGCTCTGGGTTTGATTTTATTAATAAGACCTTTTAAGATTCATGCTACAGTCCTACCTCAACTTGATATTCCATGCTTTGTTGATACCCATTGGAGGTCTGGTCCTTTTGAACAGAAACAGAGGAGGAGTGGATTTGAGGGGTGGAGGGAAGGTGGGGGAGGGAATGGGAGGAGAAAAGGGAAGGGTAATTGTGGTCAGGATGTAAATAAATGCAATTTTTAATTAAAAATAGAACAAACATGTGACGGAGAGGTGGGTAAGACAGCAAAATCAAGCAGTACACATGCTATGGAGAGAGGTAGAACTGGAGACTTGATGGCAGTGACCAGTAAGAGGGAGGGCTAAGATCAACATGCTGTCATTGCCCGGTAGGGTCAGTGGGATGGTATACAACAGCCTAGAGCTTATGTAGATACAGAGAACACCTACAAACCTGCTAAAATTGCTGAGGGCCATGGGAGTATACAGCAGGTGACAACTAATATTTAACACGTCAACCCACCAGACCCACCTGATGGGAAGCCCTATCTGTCAAGGCAGTGGAGTTACTGACTGTTAATGACTGGATGTGTCTGTCTGTTATTTTTTCCAGGTGCCCCTACATTTCTTTCCTAAGAACTGCTATGGATGTTTTCCCACTGGTTGTGAGTTTATCTCAAGAAAATATTCCATCTTTGGGCACAGTAATAGCTGTGGATGGTCAAGAAGATGATTTCTGTTTAAGCTGTATAATTCTGATGAATAGAAATAATATCAGAATATTTTTCTTAACTAACACAGGAAAGTAACAGTATTCCCAGTCTCAAAGAAAGCTAATTTTAGACTTCAGAACAAATTCAAAAGGACTAAGCTGCCCCTGCAGAAAATACACAAGACATGTTCCCAGGTGTTTATTGCTAAATCAAGGTCAGGCTGTTTACACTGAGACACAACCCCCTACAGTAATTGACTGCACATACTCCTAGACTCAAGGTTCATCCAACTAATATTTTTACTGCTAGTTCTGAATTTCAATGGAATTTTCTATCTGAGAACACTAACCACTCAGGCTACATGCTTGGCCAAGCGTTACTCACTGGCCAATCAATGTGACCTTCCTAGCCTAAGAGAAGCCATGAGATTCCTTATGTGTATCAGTTTGGCTCTGTCTCTGATTGTTTATTCAAGAAATGCTTTGTGACCCTGAAAATGTAAGTCATATTTGTGCAGAGTTTGTCTTTGAGGGGAAGCTGGGCAGAGCTATGCAGAGGAGATGTGAAAAAGAGCTGGCAGTGAGTGTGTGAGTGTGTGTAGGGGTGTGTGCTGAGTGAGGGATGTAGCTGGATGGGTAGAGAGAAAAATGTGAGGATGAAGAAGCAGAAATGTGAGAGAAGTGTAAAAGATGAAGAAAAGAAATGTGAGAAAAGTATGAGAGATAAAAGAATAAGAAGCATGAGAATAAGGTGAGAGAATGAATGAATGATGCAGTAATGTATGAAGAAATGTAACAGAGTAGAGAGAAGAAATATGTATAAAAGAGAGATAATGGAGCTATGTAAAAAAGAGATGTAACTGTATATATGGGTGTGCAGGAGAGAGATGAATGTATGTAAAGAGAGATACAGAGCTGTATGTAAAGAGATGTGGCTGTGTGGAGCAAGAGAGAATTTCAGAGAGGATTTTTTAAGATGAAGTAAAGGAGAAAGTTACCATCAGAAAGAGTGTGTTTCTTTATTTTCCCATCAGATAGAAAAAGTCGAGCCCTTGCCACCTTTGTGGATTTTTTTTTTTGTATACTCTGCTGGTGACTGGAGGCTGCCCCTCCCCCAGTCACCAATACACAGTGATGCTGAAAACGCTGTGAATGCAAGTGAGCTGGCCCTGCACATCATGGGAGAACTGTCTCCACAGCTTTCCAGCACACAGCACAGTGACAGTGTAAAACAGGTGACGACAGCATGGGTGCCACCAAGCTGGCCCAATGGCTTGCCTGCCCACAGCACTGCAGTGCAGATGGTGGCAATGGTGGGTGAGAACTGGCTTTGGCCAGTGTCTCCTCGGTTCATGGTGTCTAGTGTTGATGCAGGTAGAGAAAGACTCACCCTCCCTTAGGAGACTGGCCAGTAGGAATTTGACCAAACCACAGTGAATATATGGACAATGTAAAATAGACTTTTGGAGGGGCAGAACATGTGGGAGTGGTATGCATGGGAGGACTAAGAGTTGAGTGCAATCAGGATTCATGAATGGTCTTCAAGTGGTTTTGATAATTGCCATATTAAAATTTTTAGATAAATATATTCTTGACTAAACTGAAAAATTAACTTGGGCTGGAGAGATGGCTCAGAGGTTAAGAACAGTAGCTGCTCTTCCAGAGATCATGAGTTCAATTCCCAGCACCCACATGGTGGCTCACAACCATCTATAATGAGATCTGGTGCCCTCTTCTGACCTGCAGGCATACATGCAGGCAGAACACTTTATGCATAATCTTTGCCTGATGGTGGTGGCACACACCTTTAATCGCAGCACTTGGGAGGCAGAGCCAGGAGAATCTCAGTGAATTCAAGGCCAGCCTGGTCTACTGAGTGAGTTCCAGGACAGCCAGGACTGTTGCACAGAGAAACCCTCTCTCGAAAAGCTGGGGGAAAAAAAAGGAAAAGAAACATATTGATGATTGTTCAAATTAAAAAAAAAGAAAAAAAGAAAACAGAACCTTTTTCTGTTGATACTGATTTACTTTAAAAATTGTTATTTTTATTTTTGTTTTGTTTTATATGTGTTTTACCTGCATAAATACATCTCAAAGCCACCAGAGCTGGAGTTACAAACAGTAGTCATCTGCCACATGACTATTAATTGGAAGGAGATCCTTAGGAAGAATAGTCAGTGCTCCTAACCACTGACAATTCTCCAGCACTCAGTAATTGTTGACTGTTTTGTTTTGTTTGTCTTTTCAGATGGGGTCACATGGTGTAGATCTTAGTTGTTCTGGACATAATACTTTAGGCAGGTATTTCCCAGAAAACTGTAGTGGCTGTTCAGAAGTCTGAGGCTGGAGAATTACTGGAACCCACAGACAATGGGACAATCTGATGTACTTTCCATCAATCAGTTCTTGCAGTTTCACCAATCAGTTCTTGCGGTTTATATTCTTATTGAAAACCCCAGAAACCAGATTGGCTTCTGATTTGGGACCTTTCTTTCTATTCTTTTCATAGATTCCTTTTCACTGTGCAGAGGACAACATCCAGGGATACAGATGTGCTAGGTAGGAGCTCTTCTGCCAGGCATGTCCACTGGACACTGTCAGTCCCAGCACTCAGCAGGCACAGCAGGCAGATCTCCATGTGTTCAAGGCTGGCCTTGTCTACATAATGAGTTTAAGGATGGTTAGGGCTAAATAGATAGTATCTATCTCTAACAGAAATAGATTGTCAATGAACTCACTCAGTGTATGTAAAGGATACAACCATGCTTTCAGGCAAAACTATTTTATTGAAACCTATGGGAAATTGTAATGCCATAGAAGGTGTGGAAAAGAATATATCCAGCATTAGGGTCTCCCCAGATATGAAAATGGGAAATCATACCTGAACAGTATGTGTTTAAGCTGATGGACACTCAGGCACTGAGACAGATAACTCATATCTGAATCTGATAGCATTGAGTGTTTCTAAGGGACTCTCCAAGCCCTAGAGAGAGACAAAGGAGCTCACCTCAGTAATTTTATAGTGATAGAGAGATGGCTATAACTTCAAGGTAGCAGAGGCTAGTTAGGCCCAAGATCATTCTGAGCTCAAGAATGATCATTCTGTTCCCTGATAGAAAGTTAACAACTCAAGTCTTGTCCTTCTAGGCAGAACTGTGACTGTTTCTGCCTCTAGCTCTACAGTTTTCTCTGTACTGTCAAGCAGAAAACAAGACCACTAGATATATATGTCAGCAGGAAAACCCATAAGGAACAACCAGGAGACACTTAGTACCGTCCCTGGGTGTGCCAACCTTTGGCATGATGAGCCCCACCTCCATAGCACAGTGTTACACTGTGGTCATAATCATGATCACTCATTTCAAATATACTACAGCCACTACTTGTGCTTGAACAGCCTCTGACCCATGAGGAATCAGAGGCAGCTAGAAACTGTTCACATAGTTCTGGGTACAGAGTTGACATGGGGCAATGTGCGGTGTAAGTTCTCATACCCTCTGTAGATCTGTGTTTCCTACATCTGGGTCCCTAGCAGAGACCTTTACAATATCATAGACCCATAAATGACAGTCTGAGTTTACTAAGGTGACACCTCAGGATGCTAGAGTCACAGAAACACTACTAGATCAGCTGTTCTCAGGTTACACCAATGTGAACTCAACAGTGGCTGGAAAGCCACAGGTGTACACTGATGATTAGTGGAGCATAGAACGGCTTTGCTCTGCCCTGTGGGGAAAGCTCTCTATCCTTCCTCACTTGAGCATGTGGTCCAGTACACATTCAGGAAGCAGACTCCATTCAAATAGAGATACTGGAGTTTGTTGAGTTGGGAGAACTGGGGAATGATCTTGTTAAAACACCAGTCTTTCATCTCTTGGTTTCCAAGCTACTCCAAAGGCATGCAGATTTCATGGAAAAGGAGTCTCTGAAGGTTTCTCATCTGACCCAGGCCGGCACTATCAATGTGAGGGTTCTAGGATCCCAATATATGTTCATATCCAATTCCAGCATGAAGCATGAAACAAATACCTCCAGCAGCTCTAGGAGGTTTTACGCAGGGATGGCCCAAAAACCAGATTCTGACATACATTTTACTGCTTGGCCCAAAGATAGAAATTTTTAGGTGTTTACAAACATGGATGTACTTGAGGGAAATATTCCTCAACAACACCATCATTGCAATAAAGAGTGTTCATTAATATTCCAGCATGCATGTGAGGTCGACCCTGAGGAGAGGGTGCAGGCTCCTTTGAAGCACAGCTAGGGGGAGTTTCAGGGACAGTTAGGTCATCTCATACATAATTGGTTAAGCAAGCAGCAGTTAAACTGGTAACTTTTAACTGGCTGAGATTTAGTCTTCTCCTGTTTTGGACACACTTGCACAAGCTTGGGCAAGTCCACACGGGACTCGGAAGGGGAGCTGCAGGATTTGTCCTTGAGACATCGTGAAGCTGACTTAGGCCTGTGTTTCTTCTCTCCCTTGTCTGTGAATCAAAGGCCCTTCTTTGAGAGAGGCACCTGTTTTCCCCCTCTCAGAGGACTGAAATCTAAATTCAGTTGTGAGAGTGGGAGAGTTTAACCCCTTCACAATGTGTTGGGTGGGCTAGATTTTTGAATTCAACAGAAAGCTTGACACAGGTCAGTAAGACCAAGGTATGGAGGGAAAGAAAACATGTGGATGGAAAGAAGTGACTACAGAGTTCAGAATGTGCTCCAAAGTGAATCAGAGGTTTCTGAGGCCTCCATCTTGGAGAGGTGAGACAATAGAAAGGACAGCACAGAGGAGAACAGTGTGGGAGGCCCCAGACAGGTTGACCACATGCTTAGGGGCCAAGACACAGCTGCCATGATAGGCTTGCTGGCAGGTACCACCCAGTCCCCAGAAAAATCAATAAGCTGACCCTATCTAGGGAGGTCCAACAGCTAAGGGAAATACTTGACCGTCCAAACATTCCCAGCACACACCTGAACCCCTAGACAACTGTCATCCAATTAGGGTCCCGAACCTTGGAAATCATCTCACCTGCAACCTCTACTATGGCAAAACCAAAACCAAAATGTGGTCCCACCCAGGCTTGGCACTCTCTGATAGTACCACTGTAAAGGAGCGTCCATCTCCATCTTGCTTGAATACAGGCTCTCTGCTTTTGCTTATGGATTCAGACTCCTTGGTGTTCTTTGGGGGACCCTGCAATCTGGGCATAACAAATAGATGCAGTCAATATGTGATGAGGCTGTTGTTCTTTCCTCAGTCACTAGAAATGGAAACAGACTGGGTTCAAATAATGGAATGAAGAGAAATTGAGATGTGGGTTTGTACAGGCTGTTTTTGTATGTCAACTTGACACAAGTCAAGTCATCAGAGGAAGGAGCCTCTGTTGAGGAAATGCTTCCATGAGACCCAGCTGAAAGGCATTTTCTCAATTAGTGATCAATGGGGGAGGCCTCAGCCCAATGGTGGATGGTGCCATCCCTGGGCTGCTGATTGTAAATGCTATATGAAGGTAGGCTGAGCAAGTCCAGGGAAGCAAGCCGGTGATCAGGCTGCCCTGTTTTGATTTCATGTCCTGACTTCTGACAGTGATGAACAGTAATGCTGAAGTGTAAGTCAAATAAACCTATTCCTACCCAACTTGCTCTTTGGTCATAGTGTTTTGTTGCAGCCAGAGAAACCCTAACTAAGGCAGGGGTCAAATCAGATTACAAATTTAGTTCCAGACAACGGAATCTTTCTGTTTAACCCACAAGAACTGGACACACTACAAGTGCTCCATTTCTGGGTTGCCCACCACAATTCTACAACATACGCGCTGGAAGACAGGATGGTGTCTGTCTCTTCCGATGTCATTAGTGAGACCAAACTTGTGGTGCATCATCCCATAAGAGGGGGAATACAGGTCGAGAGGGTGTCAGTATTTGACATTTAAGCCATTCACTCTGGAAGACAGACAGAAAGACTGACAGCTACACTGCTGAGCTTAGACTTGAAGGGCTCTCTGATCACAGACACTT
Source organism: Peromyscus leucopus (assembly GCF_004664715.2). Taxonomy (NCBI): domain Eukaryota; kingdom Metazoa; phylum Chordata; class Mammalia; order Rodentia; family Cricetidae; genus Peromyscus; species Peromyscus leucopus. The sequence goes on along the minus strand of NW_023504594.1, from coordinate 100,473 downwards.
CCAAATCAGTGTCCTCCTCACGCGAGGGCTCCCAGCTCACTCAGGTCAAATTTGTGAAGAACTTCCTGTTCTGTGAAACCCGAAGAAGCTGTGGCAGCACACTTCAGACCTAAGGCATCAGACACACACATCAGACCTAGAGAGGCACCCTGCCCCTGAGGAGATCTATGATGAAACTGGTGACATCCTGCCAGACAGACTTGCCGAACATTGTTCTGAGCTCATGGAAACACTCGGGGCTAAAAGGCAGCCCAAGTTGATCTACTTTGTTGGTAAGAGGTGTCTGGATTGTTGTTGATTCTGTGTACAAACTATGCTCCTGTTTGCAATCAATAAGGAGAAGTCACTGTTGGGCTCTGAAAAATGAAAGCCAGGATTCAAGTGACTCATTACAGAAAAAGAACATGTGTATTCAAGGGGTTTTAGATGTACTTGGGAAACAAGACTGCTCCATTACTTCAGATTAGAGGGAGTGAAGCTTTGACAGGGAGAAGCAGGGGCTCATCTTCTAATGAAGGTCAACAGTGCAGACCCAACCTCAGACAGGAAGAGAGATGGGAAAATGGTAGGGATTTCATCCCAGCACCATCAGTGTCTGAGAGACCATAGACACAGGGAAGGAGATAAAGAGAGAGGATGCTACAAGGAGCATAATGGAATGGATGAGGCAGGCTCCATGCCGCTGTCTTGGTTTGGCCTCTGTCTTTTGGTTGTCCGTCCTACATAAAGATTTTTAATTTATGGATATACGTTTCTTTCTTGAACAATAAGTTGTTGGAACTATGAACTGGTGTTGGGCATACAGCATTCTCATTATTGAGCTGTGATGTGTCTTTTTCTTGCTTTGGAAGGCTTGGGGAGCTGGATATTATTTCCCCCACAACCCTTAGCATTATAGTTTCCCATAGGATTCCAGAAAACCCTTTGGCATGAGAGGGCATTGTATTATTTAATTTACTGAGTCGCTTTCATGGACAGTTTCATAGTTGTTCATTATGCTAATCGTGTTTGCACACGTTTTGCATTCTCGTGTCCCCCTTGTTTCTACACCTTCTGCATCCTAGAATTTTCAGTGTGAACAATGACCCAAAATTCCCTGTTCTTGGGCATTTTATACACTTTATCTACATGAAACCCCAGTCAAAAAGCCAGAGAGAGATTCTCTTGGAGAGATGGCTCAGGGGTTAACTGGGATTGCTGTTATTTCTGGGGACCAGTGTTTGATTTCAGCACCCTGAAACCCTTGGAACAGTCCCAGATTATCTGACCCCTCCCCCCCTTTTTCTGTTCTCTAGGAGCACTTACTGTCTTCTACATCTACACACACACCACACATGTTTTCAGGATATGCCTTTGATTTATTATCATTGAGTGTGTATGTGAGTCTGTATGTAGGCCTCTGTGTGCCATTGTAACAATGTGGAGGTCAGAAGAAGCACGCTCTCTCTCTTTTCCTTGGTCTCTTCCCCTTCCCCACTCTGAGATGTGGTCTCATACACATATCTGGCCATCCTAGAACTCATTATGTACACCACGTCAGCTACAAACTCCAAGAAATCCACAGGCCCCTACCTCCCATGTGCTGGGATTAAAGACACTTGCCACCATGCCTGCCTTCAGAGGATGACTTTCAATGGTCAGTTTCTTTTTCCACAGGAAATTCTGGGCATCACACTAAGGTCTTTTGGTTGATGTAGCAAACTCTCATGCATTGAGCCACCACAATGTTCCACAACTTGACTGTCTAAAGATTAATTGAAGCCTTTCCCAGCCAACACTTTGCATGCTGTGGCCACATGTCAGTGGGGATTGAGATCACTGATCCCTCCTCCCTGGAACTGGAAGTCAGTGGTGGATTAGAGGACCTATGACTCAAATGGTCCATTTGAGTCAGAGTCTCAGAGGAGTCACTGAAGCCCTCTACAGTGATGGAGGCTGCACTCACTTGCTGGATTCAGTGTCCTGCCATCTGGTCCATAGATGGTGATTCAGTGACCCCTAAGGAACCTAGTCCATCCTCTGCTAATATCCAGGGTTAAGACCAGCCCAGGTGACACAATAAACATTTCTTTATATTCTCTAGATTAAAACTATTCAATATTTGTTTGGGTGAGATATGGAAATAAAAGCAATGTTGACATTTGGATTTGAGATGAGTATGATAGACTTGTAAGGTGAAGCCAACCGGATCAGGTACTCCAGGCCATCTGGGACAAAATTGGGAGGTCCAGGCAAGTTTGGGCTATAGTGAGAATGGTGTCAAAGGGCAGGACAGCAGCTTCTAGAATGAGAGAATTCCAGCTAGAGAATCTTGGATCAGTGCTGCGCCTATCTGGATGAGGGCTTCCAGGTGTGTGGAACTGCTTCTGAGGCATGCAGCAATGGCTAAAGGAACCTTTCCCTCTTCCCACAGGCATGGGAAGAAAGTCCAATCTGTATCTCAGGGTGAAGGATGCTAAGGAGTAAAAGTGAGCTTTGTGGCTGTCTCTCTGAGGAAGTGGAAGTTCTCCTTTGTTTTGTTTCTCTCTCTCTCTGTGTATGTGTGTGTGTGTGTGTGTGTGTGTGTGTGTGTGTGTGTGTGTGTGTGTGTTTGATGTGATACCCTTTATGTAGACTAGAATGACCTCCACCATAGGACGTCTAAGTACTATCCCTCCTGGGTGCTGGAATTAATGGTGTGCACTACCACACCTGGCAGAAGAGCTCCTGCCAAGCACATCAGAAGCCCTTGATGCTGTCCTTAGCACCATGGAATGGTACCCAAAGAAAGGATGGAAAGAAAGATCCCAAGATGGAAGCCAAGCTGGCATCTGAAGTACTGAATGAAGAATAGTCTGAATGCTGGGAGTACTTCTGTCATCTCAGACAGTGTGAGAACTACAGGAGCTGACTCGGGAACATGCATCAGAATGTCTGGGTGGAGCTAGACTTAGGATAGCACCACCAACACTCCTCAGCTAGGAGGATCTAGAATTCAACCTTAGCCTGGGCTCCATGGTCAAAGCTACAATCAAAAGTCAAAAAAGAAGGAAACAAACTCAGTGTCTGGGCAATCCATAGAAGCCAAAGGAGTGAGCATATACTACACAGGCCATTGTATTAATAAGATAAAATTTATTTTTTAAATACAAAAATAATAATACAGCATTTTAAACGTAAACAGTCAGTAACATTTTGAACACTCATGGCAGTGTACAGTCACAACTCTCTATTTCTAGAATACCATCATCTTCCCGAAAAGGGATCTTCCTATAAGCAGTCATTCCCTCTACCCTCTCTCCCCAGGCCTGATAACCATAATCCACTCTCTGGATCTGCCTGTTCTTGACAGTTATTGTACATGGAATCCACATGGAATCTTTTGCTTTCTAAATGTTATCAAGGTTTATTCATGTCCCAGTGTGTATCATCACTTCACTTTGATGTCTAAACATTGTCTCATTGTAGGAAAATGTCATGGCTTATAAATTATCCATCATACACTGAATGGCATCTGAGTACATAGGCTATAAAAACTCATTTCCTTATAGGGTAGGAGCAGAAGGAGTGAACACTAGAATCTATGGTGCTTTTTTTTAATATATAGAAAAATTCCTTTGCTTGCAATTTTTCATCCACATTTACTCCAAGAGAGTTTTTTTTAAAGTAATTAGAAAGGTAGCTATCAATGATAACTCCTTACTTAGTAAATATATAAAAATGTTCAGAAATCAATGTTCTAAACTATTAATTTCTATTAAAAAAATTCCAACGTTTAAAAAGATAAGGATTCACTCTCACCAATGTCCTTATCTGGATCCTATTGGGCAGCTTCTTTTTCTTGTTGCCGTTTCTTCCAAAGCTTGGCCATTGCCAGAAACTTCAGGTTAGGCTGGTTGGCAGCATCCTCTGGAAAGATGTAACCATGGTATTCTTCCCAGCCGGCATCAGATCCATCTTGGGCCTGGACCTTTCTCCTCTTCTTGACCTTTTCTGGCATGAGTTTGTTTACTCTTTCCTTGTCTGATACTGTTCCAAATTCATCTACAAACCCTCGCCAGGATTCCAGCAACATAAGTCTCTCTTCTTTCTCTTCTCGGTTTCTCATGGTCCTGTTCGCCTCTTGATAAATCTGTCTGCATTTAGTCACACCTGCTTCTTTCCCTGAGGATAACTCAAACTGAGCCAAACTGATCCATACCTTGACTTCCTGTGTTCGCTGAAGCAGTTGTCAGTAAAAGTTTCGTGCTCTTTCAGTTTCTTCCTGCTCAATCTCAAAATGGATATAGGATGTCCAAAGGACCTCTGGCATGTCTAAGCTTGGCTGGCTGATGGCTAATTCATAGATGGCCCGGGCTCTATCGATATCACCAAGGATTGTCTCTAATTCTCAAACTTAATCCATGAGGTACAACTTTCAGGTCCAAATTCCAAGAACTTCTCATAAAGCTTGTGGCATCTGTCAAATTCTTGAAGCTGTAGTTCCAGTTCTATATAGCCTTTGAATAACTTGTTCTTTGGGCATTTGCCTATGGAAGTCCCCAATGCTCTTCTGGTCAGTGGCAGATTTTTGTGTCGTATTTCAAACTGTGCATAATATAACCACATTTTGGCAAAGGTGAACTTTTTGTGAGGAATTAGTGCCAAAGAGGCTTGATAGACCTGCCTTGTCCTCTCAGGATCCTTGGCTTCAAGCTCTACGTAGAATGCATAGTTGATCCAGAGATAGATGTAGCACTTCCAATGCCTCTTCTCCTGGATGGGCGGCACGTTGGCAATGGCCCTCTCATAGACTTCCCGCACTGTGTCGGCCTCCGCCTCACTTTCCTCCAAGCGCAAGTAATCAAACCAGGCATCGTAATTGTACGGATTAGCCTTCACTTCTTCTTCATATTGGCATCTCCGTTTGCTCACGATGATATCTTCAACAGCCTTCTGGTCACCATACTTCTTCTCAAAGACAATATCGTTTTTCAAGAGTTCTTGTGCCCCTTGTTTTGAAATTCTACCCAGGGCATATTTGTGGATAACTCGTACCCTTTCCAATTCTTTCTGGTTTTCCTCGAATTTGGCAAAGGCCGCATACAGGTGTGCGTCCATATGCTCCTCTCCAAAGAACTCCACTGCTCTCTCGTAGACTTGCCGCGCATGGGCAAAAGAAGCATGCTTCTCTTCGAATCGGGCATACTTGACCCAGTTCTTCACAGCAGGGTGCACGAGCACAAAGCGTTCGTAAAGGGTATGGGCCCACTCCACCTCTTTGTGTCTCAGCTCGAAGCTGATGTAGGAGTGCCAATCAGGCCGCCATTCCATCCAGCGCTCAAACACTTGACGGGCACCGGCGACATTGCCCAACATCTCCTCCATGGATGTGTACCTGTGCCAGAACTCACTGACTCGGGGCAGAGTTGTTAGGGCTCGCTCCCAGATATTTCGGGCATGGTTCACCTGGCGGTTCTTCATTTCCATTTCTCTATACTTCAGCCAGAGTGGAATACTCCCATAGTCTACATCCAAGGCACGCTCGTATATGGACTGAGCCCTTGGGATTTCCTTGAGACTTTCTTCCCACTGGGCATATTTGATCCAGTTATTAATCACAGTCCTGTTTTTTCTTATGTTATCTTCAAACGTCTTCCTCTTCCGAAGTTTGTAATCATTGAGCTCCTCTTCATCTGTGATCTTCTGCTGAGGCGGGGGTGGAAGGAGCTGGAGTTCTCTCTCTTTAGCCTCTCTTAAGAGCTGCTCTGCAGTTAGCTGTACCTCAGCTGGCACTTTGTTTTTCACCTTGGCCACTTTGGGAATCCGCTGTTTCCTGGCAGCTGTAGAGGTCACTATGTCTGCAGTAACCCCGACAAACACACACACACACACACACACACACACACACACACACACCAGGACCTTAGAAATGGGCTTCAAAAACCAGCCCACACCGGAAAGTTGGCCCACAACAAACTAGATCCCCTAACACAGGCACACGCCTTTAATCCCAGCACGTGGAAGGCAGAGGTAGGAGGAGCTCTAAGTTGGAGACCAGCCTGGTGAATAGTAACAGGTTATAATAGCCTCATAGGAGCCAGAGAAGTCACTGTCCAGGAGCTTAGAGTCACACCTGGCCCTGTAAATAAATTTCTAAACGGTCTTATTAATTAATAATTATAGAGCCAAATATAGGGATGAGAGCCTTAGAGATCAGGGAAATATGGGGAGCCACCAGCTATCTTATCTGACCAGCTCTGCACCTTCCAAAATGCCCTGACTTCCTGTCTACCTAGTTTTTTGTTGCCTAGGTTTTGATTGCCTTGCTCTTCTGCCTTCTCATTGGCCCAGCTACCTCACTTCCTGGTCACTGCTTGTCTGCACAGAACTCCAGGTCTCTGGTTGGTACTGGGATTAAAGGCGTGTCTCACTACACTTGGACATTCCCTAGTGTTTCCTTGAACACACAGAGACTCTGCCTGTCATGTGATCGGATTAAGGGCGTGTGCTACCACTGCTTGACTTCTGTGTCTACGTAAAAATGGCTGGCCTTTTTTCCCTTGATCTTCAGGCATGTCTTATTTATTAACATACAAATAAAATATCACCACATTTCAGCACAAATAAAGTATCAACACATTTCCCCTGTTTTGTCTAATGACAATAAAAAATAATTTAAAAAAGTTAAAACTAGTATAACGAAAACTATATACAATAAATACAATAACTATATACTTGGGAGGTTGAGGCAGTATCTTGGACCCTCATTAGGTCAGAGTAGCTGGAGAGATAAGATATCACTGGTGGTTGTTCCTTTGCTTCTTTGATCTTCCACATTATAACCCCATACTTGACCCCTGGGTTTTATTGATAAGTTCTGAGCTATGGAAGGCTACTGTGGGTAGTAGGATGGGATGGATGAAATCCTCCCTGGATTTATTGCAGCTTGAGACTGTTCCTCACAGAGATCCCATAGCATGAGTAGCTGTACCCTTTTGCCCATTGCATGTAATAATGTTCTGTGTTTTGGAGTTCCTGGTGCGGCTCCTTCACAGCACACTGACCACTCATCCCCAGCATTTCTCTACCTGTGTCTGTGTTTTTTTATTTCCCATCACACTAAGCTAGTCACTCTCAAGGTTGTACAGGACATGAAATCCTAAAGAAAGGTCTCAGCATTGGGACTCAGAGCACATGGCTTCACAAGGTGCTCAATGCTTTAGAAACCAAGAGATATGAAAGTGAGATCTACTCAGGTGGCAATATAAGAACTTGGTATCACAGTATTTTTTTCTTTTATCACGTTTCTTGTTCTTAGAACTAGAAACAGGAAGTCCTACACTTGATATGTCATAGTTATTATGTGTAGGTTGCCCTAAACCATGACCAATTATGAAGGAATATCCATCAAGGATACTACACACACAAGTAATAGTGGAACTCTATTGGCTATAGACAGCACTTTCCATAGCTCAAATCAAACTAGAGGGAATTCATGAAAGCTGGATCAATGGCTGTGGAGCCTACATGGGACTGGACTAGGCCCTTTGCATGATGAGACAGTTGTATAGATTGATCTGCTTGGGAGTCCCCCTGGCGGTAGGATCAGAATCCATCTGTGGTGCGTGAGTGGGCATTGTGGAGTCCACTACCTATGATGGGACACCTCATGAAGCCTTGAGGCAGGGGGAAAAGCTTGGACTTGCCTCTACTAAATGTGCCTCCACATGGGAGTCCTTGCCTTCTTGTGGGAGGGAGTAGGGAGTGGATTGGAAGGGGGAGCTCAGAGGGGGAGGAAGAGGGAAGATGGGGAACTTTGATTGGTGTGCAAAATGAATGAAAAAATTCTTAATAAAAAGATAATAATAGGGGAAAAAAGCAGTTTGTGTTTTGCAGTTCATGGTGGTACATGACTTTAACCCCAACCATTGTGCGTTTGAGGCAGGCCAAACTCTGAGTTCACACCTACCTGGGTCTACATGGTAAGATCCAGATGTCCAGGGCTGCAAAAAGAGAGAACCTGTCTCAAAACAAACATATACCCAAAACAACAACAACAATAAAAAAAATCCCCGTGTTTTCAGTTCATATACTATATTCCCTTCAGTCTAGAGGAAGATCTTAACGTGTTTGAGGCTGCCTGTATATGATATTTTTCAGTGTCTAGATGAAAAGAGTTTCTTTTGGGGTAGACAAAAAGCTGAGATTTGCCTGAAAGACAGGAGCCCATTATACTGAATTTTATTTGTTCATTAATTTCCTAGCTGTTTATGGACTCCATTTTTATTTCAATTCCTAAAGAAGAGTCTTTCTCTGTAGCTTTGGAGATCTGACACTCCAGTTCCGAACAGTCCTCCTTCTTAAGCATTCCTGTGAGTCAACACACCTGGCTGAGTTTTATTCACTTGTGACCGACATGGTTCTGTGTGGTGGTATTCTAATTGTACTGAAATGTGATTTTGAATGTATGTTAATAAATAAAGTTGCCCAGGGGTCAAAGCTATTAGAGTCATAGCAAGAGTGTGGCGGTGGTGGCACATGCCTTTAATCCCAGCACTTGGTAGAAGAACTAGGTAGATCTCTGTGTGTTCAGGGATACAACCAGCATTGGAGACATAGGCCTTTAAGACCTGGGGGGCTGTACATACAGGCAGTGATGAGGCAGTCATGTGTTTGGGTTTACAACCAATGAGAAGGCAGAACAAAAAGACTATGAAAAGACATGCACACAGGAAGTATCTCTCTTTCAGGAAGCTAGGAGCATGCAGGAGGAAGGGTAAGATTTTAGCTCTGAGCTCTGACTTCTTGGCTTTCTCTTTTACATTGGTTCTGTGTTTCTTATTTAATAAGACGGTTGGTTACATCTACATCTGGCGCCCAACGTGACAAGAATCCATTAAAAACCACTTGGCTTGGCAGCAGGTGCGGTTCCCCGCAAGGGTGGTTGGCTCCCTAGCCTAGGCGGTTGGCTCCCTAGTCCGAGCAGCTGGCTCCCTAGCCTGGGACCATGTCTGCTTGGTCTCAGGCCGGACTAACCTTGAGCTGTTTGCTTAAAGCCGGTGCTACAAACATCTCAGGCCTGCCCTGCTAAATAGGGCCCCTGCCTGTGAAACCAATGCATGTGGTGGGAGCTTAAAGAAGCCAGAGCCAAGCCTTGATTCAGCTCAAGAGGGAACACGTGGCTGGATTTAAGCTTTAGCTAGCTACGCTTTCTTGCTCTCTCTCTCTCTCTCTCTCTCTCTCTCTCTCTCTCTCTCTCTCTGGATTCACACTTCGGACACTAGGTGGCTGTTTTGAAATTTCCTTGGATTTCTACTGTTCTACGCAGATTTGGTAAGTCATAACATATCAGATTTTTTTTTTTTTTGGTTTTTTGAGACAGAGTTTCTCTGTGTAGCTTTGCACCTTTCCTGGAGCTCACTTGGTAGCCCAGGCTGGCCTCGAACTCACAGAGATCCGCCTGGCTCTGCCTCCCGAGTGCTGGGATTAAAGGCGTGTGCCACCAACACCCAGCAACATATCAGATATTTTAAAGGAAACTATTTAAAAGAGAATTTTTTTCCATATTTAAAAAAAATGGGTTTTATGTGTACATTGGAAGAAAATTGGGTTTTGTTTGAAATTTTAGGCAGTCTGACAAGGGAACAACTATATGAGAAGATTAGTATTTTTGGATTATGGAGTTTATCACTATGCTTATCCCCATTTTAATATTTAAAAAGATAGTCAATTTAAGTGCCAGGATGACAGCTTTAGGAAAACTTGTTAAACTTGTAAAAATTCAGACAGAAGAAATTAACAGTGAAGTTGTTTCAAGTTTGGATCATAAGGTTACAGAAAGAAAGCCTGTTTTCACACAGTCACCCTTAATTTATCCTGTAACTGTATAGCAGTTGCCTGATGAAATGACTACGCAAAATATTTGGGTTCCAATTGAAGTGTTGAATTTAAAAAGTTTTAAAGAGGCAATAGTATCTTATGGCATGCATTCCCATATATAAAGCAAATGTTAAACTCTTGGTCCACATATAATAGAATTGTACCACAGGACTGGTGGGAGCTGGCAAAAGCTGTTCTTGAACCCAGCCAGAGGCTTCAGTTTTTAACTTGGTTCAAGGATGAAGCTAAAAACATAGAAAAACAATGGAGGTATAAAGAAATACAAGTTTTCCAGGATCAGCTTATTGGAGAAGGCCAATATGCTTCAGTACAAACACAAAGTTTATATGATGTCCAAACCCTAATTTTATGTTGAACAGCAGCCTTGAATGCATGGGACAGAGTTGAGGAACCAGAAAAAAAAAACTGAGTCATTTAGAAAGGTTATGCAAGGCCCAAAAGAATCTTTCACAGATTTTTTACAAAGACTAGCTTCAGCAGTAGAGAAAATGGTCTCGGATTCAGAAGCTAGTAAGATAATAATTGAATCTTTGGCCTTCGAGAATGTGAATGCAGCATGCAAAAGAATAATCAGGCCGTTAAAGGCAAGATCTGCACCTTTGGAAGATTGGATTAGAGACATGGTTAATGTTGAGGCTCATGAGCATGATGACATGTGGGTAGGAGAAGCAATTTCAAAATGTTTGAGGAATGTTAGATGTTTTGGATGTGGAAAGCAAGAACATTTGAAAAGGGACTGTAGACAGGTCATTCATAGAAACAATATTTCTTCAAGGAACAATGGCAACAGAATGCCCCTTCCTTCTGGAGTATGCAGAAGGTGTGGTAAGGGAAAACACTGGACCAACGAATGTAGATCAAAAAAGGACAGACAGGGTAATCCTTTGCCTCAGTCTTTGGGAAACTCCCATGTGGGAGCCCCTTCTGGGGTTCCTCATGGCTTTACCCAGCAGGTACGAATAGAGGATGATCAGGACCATGGGCCTGAGTGCAGGTTTCTGAGATGGTCTGCACTTGGCTGTGCTGGGGGAGCAGGTCTTTTGCTCCACCCCTTGGCGTCTCTATAAAAACCCTGGACCAGAGACAGTCCGGGCCCATTGGAATAGGTTCCAGGCCCTCTCGAGGCTATCCTTTATTTTCTATCTGTTTATCTCCACAAGATTCTCCATTATAAATCCTTCTATCTAATATTTCCTGCTGATTGCACTCAAGAAAACTCTGGGAAGCTGTGGGGGTGGTGGGTAAACGCCCCACACTCCCAGAGGGCCTCATGCAGGCCCCCATAGAAAATCCAGTTCAAACCTTTCCTGCAGCCATAGAGGACACCCCTGCTCAGAGCAATTAAATAACCAAATGCCTATTGGAATAAATCATGCTGGTCAGGATGATGAAACAGAGAAAATAGAAAATTCAGGAGAAAACATAATGAAAATTTTTTGGCAAACTTCTATTAATGAACAAAGACCAAAATTAACGATAAAAATAAATGGTGTTTTGTTGTCTGGTCTGGTAGACACAGGTGCAGACGTTACCATAATTGCACCAGAATTTTGGCATCCAACTTGGCCTCTTCAGGAGGTAAACGTTCAACTGTTAGGAATAGGGACATTATCTCAGGTGAAGCAGAGTGCAATATGGCTCAAATGTATAGGTCCAGAAGGACAGAGAGGAAAATTAAAACCATATGTGGCTAACATAGCTATGAACCTGTGGGGTCGAGACTTATTGCAACAATGGAATACTCAGATTAACATCCCTCTAATCTCAGAAACAAATTATAAACTAGCACATGTTTCTGAGAGAAATATTAGAAGATATTGTTCTAATGAGTGGTCACCAGCCATCCATATTATACAAGGACAGGGCACAACAACTGATGATCTTCCAAAGACACCAACAGCTCTGCCTTTAAAATGGTTAACAGACAAGCCTGTATGGGTCCAGCAATGGCCTTTAACAACAGAGAAACTCCAAGCTTTAGAAGAGCTGGTAGAAGAACAGTTAAATGCTCAGCATATTGAAGAATCAACCAGCCCTTGGAATTCTCCTGTATTTGTTATTAAAAAGAAATCTGGTAAATGGAGAATGGTAACAGACCTTAGAGCAATTAACAAAGTAATTCAGCCAATGGGCTCTCTACAACCTGGGATTCCTTTGCCTACTCTGTTACCAAAAGGATGGCCTCTCATAGTTATTGATTTAAAAGACTGTTTATTTTCAATACCCTTACAAGAAAAAGACAGAGAAAGATTTGCTTTCACAGTGCCTACTTATAATAATTCTCAACCGGTTAAAAGATTTCAATGGATGGTTGCTGTGGAATGTTCTGTATGTCCTGTGGGAGCCCTTCTTGGGGTTCTTTGTGGCGTTACCCAGCAGGTCCGCATAGAGGATGATTAGGACCATGGGCCTGAGTGCAGGTGTCTGAGATGGTCTGCACTTGGCTGTGCTGGGGGATGGTCTGTATGTCAAGTTGTTCTGATTGATCAATAAATAAAACCTGATCGGCTGTGGCTAGGCAGGAAGGATAGGCAGGACTAACAGAGAGGAGAAATAAAAGAACAGGAAGGCAGAAGGACTGACTGCCAGATGCTGCCAGCACAAGAAGCATGTGAAGATGCTGGTAAGCCACGAGCCACGTGGCAAGGTATAGATTTCTAGAAATGGGTTACTTTAAGATATAAGAAAAGTTAGCAAGAAGCCTGCCACGGCCATACAGTTTGTATGCAATATAAGTCTCTGTGTTTGCTTGGTTGGGTCTGAGCAGCTGTGGGACTGGCGGGTGACAAGGATTTGTCCTGACTGTGGGCAAGGCAGGAAGACTCTGGCTACAGAGGGTCCTCCCACAGGGAATGTTGAATAGCCCAACTCTGTGCCAATATTTTGTACAACAGCCATTGGAAGTGATAATGTAAAAAAATTCCTAAATCCATAATTTATCATTATATGGATGATATTTTACTAGCTGACTCAAATGCAGATACTTTAGAAAGAATGTTTGAAGAAGTAAAGAAAATTTTGCCTTGCTGGGGATTACAAATTTCTCCTGAAAAGATACAAAGAGGAGATTCTATTAATTATTTAGGATTTAAAATAGAGCTACGAAAAATTAGACCCCAAAAGGTGCAAATTAGGAGAGATAGACTACAGACTCTTAATGACTTTCAAAGATTATTTGGAGATATTTCTCATCTACAAACTATTGTTGGGGTAAAAAATGATGAACTAATTTGTTCAAAACCTTAGAAGGTGACAAGGACTTAAATAGTCCAAGAGAATTATCACCTGAAGCTGAGAAAAAATTGGCCTTGGTAGAAAAGAAAATACATGAAGGGCACATGGATCGTATTGATCCAAAGCTGGATTGCATTTTGGTTATTTTACATTCTAGGCTTTCTCCTACTGGAATATTAATGCAGAGGGAAGATATTACATTGGAATGGATATTTTTACCAAATAAACCAAATAAAAAATTAAAAACTATGGGGACAAAATCTCTGACTTGATTTGGAAAGGAAAATTGAGACTTAGTCAATTAGCAGGAATAGACCCAGCAGAAATTGTCGTACCTTTAACCATAACATTGAAAAATTATGGACAGAAAGTGAACCTTGGCAAAGAGCTTACAGTAATTTTTTGGGAGAAATTAACAGCAAATATCCCAAAAGCAATAGAATTGATCTTATAAAGAGAGCTGATTGGATCTTGCCTCAAATTGTACAGGAAAAACCCATATCTGGAGTTCATACCTTTTATACAGATGCCAACAAACAAGGAAAGGCAGGTTACAAATCAGAAAATTTAAGTAAAGTGGTTCAAAGTCCTTATAATTCAGTTCAAAAATCAGAATTGTATGCTATTCTGTTGGTATTAATGGATTTTTCAGAACCTCTCAACATAGTAACTGACTCTCAGTATGCTGAAAGAGTGGTATTATATATTGAGACTGCAGAATTTATCCCTGATGCTTCAGAATTAAATTCACTATTTATTCAATTACAAGATACAATCAGGCATAAGAGTCATCCTTTATATATAACTCACATTCGATCCCATACTGGTCTGCCAGGCCCTCTAGCACAAGGCAATGATGAGATTGATAAATTATTGATAGGAAATGTGCTGGAGGCCTCAGAATTTCATAAAAACATCATGTCAATAGTAAAGGTTTAAAAAAGGATTTTTCCATAACCTGGCAACAAGCCAAGGAAATAGTAAAGAAATGTCCTACTTGTTCCTTCTACAATCAAATGCCATTACCAGCAGGATGTAACCCAAAGGGTACTCAGAAGAATGAAATCTGGCAGATGGACGTGTTTCACTTTGCAGAATTTGGAAAATTGAAATATGTACACCACACCATCAATTCTTATTCAGGATTTCAATGGGCAACTGCTTTGAGTTCTGAAAAAGCTGATTCTGTAATCACTCATTTGCTAGAAGTTATGGCCATCATGGGTATACCTGCACAAATCAAAACTGACAATGCTCCATCATATGTCTCTGTTAAAATGAAACAGTTTTTTGCTTATTACAATATAAAGCGTATTAGAGGTATACCACATCATCCTCCAGGTCAAGCAGTTATAGAAAGATCAAACAGAACTCTAAAGGATATGCTAAATAAACAGAAAGGGGTAGCAAAACCCCCAGAAATGGACTGCATAATGCTCTATTAAATTTGAATTTTCTTAATGCCAATGAGAAAGGAACAACAGCTGCAGAGAGACATTGGATAATAGAAAAAAAAACTACAGAATTAAATCAACCTATATACTTTAAGGATGTGCTAACCTCTGAATGGAAACCAGGGTATGTATTATGTTGGAGACGAGGTTTTGCTTTTGTTTCTACAGGAGAAGATAAGCTGTGAGTACCATCAAAATTGATAAAGGTTCAATTTGAACAAGTGAGACCTCTTAATTAGAGGAGGTGATAGTTCATCAACCAGCATGAACATCCAATTTAAACTAACTTGTACCAGTAACACATGCCTTTTCATTTAATCAGATAATAACTTGCCAAAAAGGAACATCCCCAAAATTAGTCTTGGGGAAAGGTTTTTGTTTTTGTCTTTTAGGAGAATGAAGTTTAAGGAATCTGAAGAACACTGGACAAATGAGACAACTGAAGAAAAGGGACAAATCATCTATCCCAGGAAACAGAGTGAAACGGCATATGGGTATATGTTATCTAAAAAAATTTATGTCTTCCTAAATGTTTGTTTCTGCTTTTCTCTAAAGATTTAACACTATTGGTCTTCTAATAGTCCCAGTTCAATTAAAATTTAAAGCTGACTTGGAGTTGGAGAATGGCTCTCTCCTTCTTTAAACTCAAGCATGTTGTTAAAAGGAAAATGCAAACTCCTTGTATCATGCCAGAATAAAAGAGCCATCTTCTGCTATGGGACAGGACAAAAGCCAAATTAATTAAAGGACTATTCTATTACTAATCTCAACTCTTTGATTCTATTCTGATTCTTTAAACTTTTCTTAAAGTATGAATTTTATATCAAAATTTACAAGATTAACATATATATATACATATATATACATTTTAAACTTTGTTAAGATATGAATGGTCATATAGAGTACTAACTAATTCTAGAAAAAAAGGCTTCAATTAGCTGCATATATATGTCTTTGTGTTCGAGTCTTTTATCAGTTTTCTGCAGGAAATCATGGCCAGGCCTAACATCAACTGAAGTCTCCAGAAAGAAGATGGGGTCCCACAACAACAACAATTCCACGTGGACAATAATAATATCACTAAGCTGACAAACATCATCTACAGATCAGCTTTGAACTACAAGGTGCTCAGAGCAATTTTGAGATGACTAGCTGAGATGATCCAGTCTCAAAGACTACTTGAATAAGGACTTGAGATAAACCCTGAACTTTGGGGATTATACACAGCATGGATAATGAAGGATATAGTTACCTTTCCTAGAATTTGACAATTAACCTAAAATTTTTTCTTTCAGAATAAAGAAAACTTCGCCCGTACCCAGCAGAAAGCAATTTTAAGAATACGACACCCACATTCCTAAAGAGGTGGTGTGGGGTGGGTGGTTTTTTGGTCTTTTTAATGGGTTTTGGGTCTGGGATAATTTTCATTGTTTAGGGGGGTTGGTTACAAGTTGTTGTCAAGGGTTAGGAAAAAGGCTAAGCAAAAGAGATTAGATTTAAGGTTCTTGTTTAAAAAAAGAAAAGAAAAAAACAATTACTAGTTTTAAATACTCTACATTGGATTGGATTATTTTATATTGTATACAAATTTGAAATTGATATTGTTATAAAATGCTATATGTATATTTCCAATTGTATTTATACCATTCATTTAACAATGTAATGCAATTTTCTGATCCTTGAATGTTATTATTACCAACTATTAGGATATAAAGAAATGAAAGTTAGTAGTTAGACATTACAATAGAACTTGTAGTCATATTAGATATGTTTTAAAAATTGAGCAGATATATTTTAGATAGACAGGTCATCTTCAAACCCTTCAAAGATCTATAGAGTATGGCATTTAAAATGTTTTAATAACTTAGAAATTTTTCTTTTTTGAGACATGTCATATCCTGGCAGTACCAATCTACTTCAGAGATAATATGGGCATTGAAGAAACTGCATATGGAGTCAACTTTCATTGTGGCAAAAGTTAGCCACTGGACAACAAAGTATCCTCGAATCAACAGGACAAAATGGACATACAGGACACGAGACAAAGGACTACTGATTCTTTCCAAAACAAGTGTGGTTATGGCTTTATCAAAAGGCATCTTCTGAGGCCAGGACAATATGGCCCCATCCCTGAAGTGGCCTTCGCAATCTGGAAAAGGTACAGTGCCCTTTTCTTCGAAGGCACCTGAACAGGCAGTGGGCCAATGGCTTCTGTTGTGCAATGGAACAGCAGCTGAAGGCTCATGCCTCTCAATAGTAGACTGGCATTTAATAGAGGGATGTGGAGAAGAAGGGGATGCTGAGATGAAGCCATATATACACAGCCAAGAAGAATGGACAGCTGAATTAAAAAACTGTCAACAATTTCCAGAATTTAAAATCCTGAATCATGACAGGACACTAGTGGAATTCAGGTGTTTCTTGTACATGGACTGCTCTCACCCAATGTGAGGTTGAACTGTTGACCTTGTGTACGTCCTACTTCACAAATGAGTCTGTCAGATACGCTAAGCCTATAGGCTGAAGATGATGCCCCAGCACTGTGGAGAAACCTCAGGTGACTGTCCAGGCAGCTGGCTGTTTCTGTCTACTCACAAATTTTTTGGAAGTTGCATGCATGCACTTCCTGTTTTTATTTTTGTTAGCTAATATTATTTCCTTCTTGGATCTCTGAGGAAGTTGAATATTAGTTAGTTATGGTTGAAGATTAGTTAGTTATAGTTGAAGATTAGTTAGTTATAGTTGAAGATTAGTTAGTTATAGTTGAAGATTAGTTAGTTATAGTTGAAGATTAATTAGGATAGAAAGTGAATTAGATACATTTGGATTTACCAAAATAGGATAGATAATGGAATTATTTTCTCTGATTTGTCAAATACAAATGGACTAGACATTGTTTAGGTATTTATTACTTATATATATTTATATTTATTATATATATATTATAGTATAGTTATTGTACTTTTTTATATAGTTGTTCTTATGTTAGTTATAACCTTTTGCTTTTTTTTCTTTTTATTAAAATTGAAAAGGGGAAATGTGGTGGTATTCTAATTGTACTAAAATGTGATTTTGATTGTATGTTAATAAATAAAGTTGCCCGGGGGTCAGAGCTAATAGAGCCATAGCAAGAGTGTGGCTGTGGTGGCACATGCCTTTAATCCCAGCACTTGGTAGAAGAGCTAGGTAGATCTCTGTGTGTTCAGGGATACAGCCAGCATTGGAGACATAGGCCTTTAAGATCTGGGGGGCTGTACATGCAGGCAGTGATGAGGCAGTCATGTGTTTGGGTTTACAACCAATGAGAAGGCAGAACAAAAAGACTATGAAAAGACATACACACAGGAAGTAGCTCTCTTTCAGGAAGCTAGGAGCATGCTGGAGGAAAGCTAAGATTTTAGCTCTGAGCTCTGACCTCTCAGCTTTCTCTTTTACATTGGTTCTGTGTTTCTTATTTAATAAAATGGTTGGTTACATCTACAGTTCTGAGTGTTGGAGAGATTGGCAGTACTATCTTCCTGGCAAGAGACATGCACACAAAACCTCCTAAATATATCCTCGGAAAACTTTGTGACAAACATTGTCAAAACTGTGCGATCTTTTCTAGAATATATAACTGAGTTGCATGTTCTCTCATTCTGCAGCTATGTTAGCTAATTCAGAAGGCTGCGGCATAAAATGGCTTGCATCTGCTGCTGTTAGGCAATGGTTCTGATGATATAGCCAATTGGAAATGTGTTTTCCTAGCATCACAAACCCTAGGCTCTCTCTTCAGCATTGTGTGCACTAGACAAGCTGGAATAAGCCTGTCATTCAGAACTAAGGTCATCTTTGGCTATCTAACAAAATAGAAGCCAGCATGGCTATATAAAGACCAATTCTCAGAACAGTTTTAAATCTGTGTCATGGAAGGAGATGGTGCCCTTAGCTTTCTGACAGAAGAGGGTGTTTCTGTAAAGGCCAGTTCAGTACAGTGAGGAGAAACAAAAAGTCACCAATAATGGGAGCTGAACCAGTCATGATAGAACACACCATTAATCCCAGCATCTTGGATGCAAAAGCAAGGTGATCTACATAAAATGTTTCAGAAAAGGGCTGGGGAGATGGCTCAGAAGCTAAGAGCACTAGCTTCTTTTCTAGAGGTCCTGAGTTCAATACCCAGAAACCACCACATGGTGGCTCACAACTATCTATAATGAGTTCTGGTGTCCTCCTCAGGTGTACAAGCATACATTCAGGCATAATAGTGTACACTTAATAATAAATAAATAATTAAAAAAAATTTTTTTCAGAAAGGCTAGAACTCCATGATGACCCAGGGTCAGAGTGGAGTTTGAACAAGATGCTGTTTCCCACTTTTCACAGCAGGAGACAAAAATGGGATTGTGACTTCTTCTAGGCAAAGAAACAAATAATTAGTCAATGACTTTGAACCCCTTTAATTTCAGTGCTCTAAGAAAGAAGGGGCTGATTTCTTTGTGCAGGGCCCACCAGCTCTACATGGTGACTTCTAGGCCTTTCATGTCTGCACAATGAGACTATGACTTCATCAACATTTGTGAGCTGGATGGTGGCTCAGGCTGTGTTGTAAACTAACCTCATCTGAAATACCCTCCACTTGCTGAGGTAGCCAAGGCTTCATGTCCTTGCCTATCCCTCCTCCTCCTGCCCCCTCCCTGTTTGCATGCAATACCATGATGGCTGTAAATTTTAATTTTGTTTTCTTCTTTTTTTTCTTTCTTTTTTTGGTTGTTTGTTTGGGTGGTTGGTTTTTTTGAGACAGAGTTTCCTCTGAGTAGTTTTGGTGCCTGTCTTGGATCTCACACTGTAGATCAGACTGGCCTTAAACTCACATATATCCACCTGACTTGGCCTCAGGAGTACTCAGATTAAAGGCATGTGCCACCATTGCTCATCCTTGTTATAAAAATTATAAAGCCATGAAACTGGGCAAGGTGGTGGTTGTTTATGCTTTAATCCCAGCATTTTGGAGGCAGAGGAAGGTGTATCTCTGTGAGTTAAAGGCCTGCCTGGTCTACAGACTAAATTCCAGGACAGGCTCCAAAGCTACACAGAGAATCACTGCCTTGAAACAAATAATAAGCAAAAACAAACAAACAAAAAAGCCATGAAACTACCTGAGAGCATCTGGAAAGAGGGTGGGCTCCACAGGCTGTTCTGCACTACTGCAGATCAGGTCTCTGAAAAACAGAGACGGTTAAGTGGAAGTAAACTCAGATGTCCAAGATGTCTCAGTAACTCACACCAGTAGTTTCAGCCATTGGGAACCTAAAAAAGGAGAAATAGTCTTTCGTGTGAGTGAGAGACCACGCTGAGCTATGTAGCAAGAGCCCACCACAAAAAAACAAAAACAAAAAATGAGAAAACCTTGTGTGGTACAGGCTTGTAAGCCCACTATCCCATTGTGGAAGGCAAGTGGATAAAAAAGTCTTTGGCCAAGCAGGGCTAAATATTGACTTCCAGGCCAGCCTCAGAAAAGGAAATTACATAAATAAATGAGGCAAGTAGCTGATTAATAACTTAAAATGACCTGGACATAAACCTGAGTGGCCACCATTCTTTGAGGAGTGGGATGACTCCAGAGATCATACATGGCCATCCTTGTACCCTAGCCCATTCAAAAATTCTGAGATGCACCTCATCTGCTGGATTGATGGTCTCCCATGCAAGAAGCCTGGCTAATATCTCAGAAATCCACAAATAGGACACAAAGATGCACATCTGCAATCCCCTGACTCTTGAGAGTATGACAGAGGAGCAGAGACTCAAGGTCATTCTAGCTTCCTAGCTGGGCTACCTGACAACCTGCCCCCAAAATTGCAGAAAGTGTGAAAGAAAGTACAAATGCATCTCTGTTGACTTAGAAGCCAAATATTCTGGCAGGTATATCCACTCTAGAATGTTTTTATTGTGTTTTATATTTCTAGTTTAAATTTTTCAAATTTTGATGCTTAGCAGCAGTTAGAATTGAGTGGGATGATGGGAATCCTAGCCAGGTAAATGCTTGAAGGGGCTTGTCATGCTGAAGGGAGTGGATTGGAGGCTTTGAGAACAACACACAAGGAGTAATGCTACAGACTGCAGGATTCCATGGCTCTCTGTCAAGCTGTTCTCCGACACCGGGCAACAGCTCTCAGTGTTGTCCATTCCTTGGGACAGGGTTTTATCGTGGAGCAGGCTAGACTCAACCTCGAAGCTATCCTCCTGTTCCTGCATGCTGCTATAACAACTGTGAGCACACTAGAGAAAGACTCTATCAACTGAGCTGAATCACCAGTACTCTCCTCACAAGAGCAATGCACTCACACCATCCTCCTGCCTCAGTCTTCTGTGTAGCTGTTCTAGCAATTGACTGCCACAGCATCCAGCTCAACCCCTGATGAGCTTCATGAAGACCTGGACAAGGGTTCTTTAACAATGAATGACATCCTCAGCTCTATGGTTCAGGTCAATCATGAGACAGTCCTGTAAATGATGGGCCAAATCACTTCAGAACTGTGTTGTTCACACAAGAATAAATCTCAGGTGTGGCAGCTCACACCATAACAAAAGGTAGATGGAGACAGGAGGATTGCTGAGCATTGGAGCTCAGCCTAGGCCACAGGAGTTGCAACTAACCTTAGCTACACTTTGAAACCCCGATCAAAACATTTAAAACATAAATACATAGATCAGCAATTTATGACTCAGTGTTTGTGGTTGGATCAATAAATGAGTTTTGTTGTTGATGATGTTCCTGCTCTTGGTTTCCTTTTTCTAGACAGGGTGTTGAAGACAAATTTCTAAACAGTCTTATTAAATAAGAAACACAGAGCCAAATACAGGGGTGCAAGCCATAGAGATCAGAGCAATGGCCGCCAACTCACCTTAACTCACCACTTCACCATAGCTGCCCAAGGGAGCCTCTTCCTATCTAACTTTAGCCTTTATTGCCTTCCTGTTCTGCCTTCTGATTGTCTCTAAGCCCAGCCACATCACTTCCTCATCACTGCCTGTATATACAGACCTCCAGGTCTCTACAGTTGGTACTGGGATTTAAGGCATGTGTCACCAAGCTTGGCTGTGTCCTTGAACACACAGAGACTCTCCCTGCCATGTGATAGGATTAAGGGCATGTGCAACCACCACCTGGCTTCTGTTTATGGCTCGCTATGACCTCTGATCTCAAGGCAAACCTTATTTATTAACACAAGAATAAAAAATCACATTTCAGCACAAATAAAATATCATCACAGGGTATCTCTTGATATTTGCCTGTCTCTCTTTCCTAATGCTAGGATTAAAAGCATGGGCCACCATAACATGGCTTCAGTGACCATCAGCCTTGCTTAAGTGTTTTCCTGGATTTAGAGTTGATCCTATACCATGTAAATCCCAAAAGCATTAAGTGGGTGGAGATTCAGTTATTGATTCAGACTGCAGACTTAGGATGGGAGGGTGTGGCCACAAAGGGGAGGGGTCAGTGGAAACCTATATAAAATGTTAGAGCAGCCAGAGAAATGCTCAGTCTTGGATCCTGGAGTCACATACTGTTCTTGCCTGGGTTTGGAGGCCTCTCACCAGTGTCCAGATCAAGTAAGTCCTTCAGCTCCACAGGAAAACCCATCTCCTGCAGCTTAGTCTAGGCTTGTCCTTATTTCAAATATAGTCATTGTATTATTTCATCGTGCTGGGGGTGTGTGGGGGTTAGTGGTTGTTTGTTTTTTGTTTGTTTGCTGTTGTTGATTTTGTTTTGTTTTTTTTTTAAGATAAATTCAAACAGATTCATCTACCTCAGCCCCCTAAGGTCAGGATAATCAGAATATGACAGTGTGCTCTTCGTTTATATACAATGATTAATTTGGTCATTTATGGTTTCTATGTTTATTGGTTCAGAGTCTCACTAAGAATATGAGGGTATTAATCCCAGCACTCAGGGGGCAGAGGCAGGCTGTTCTTAGTGAGTTTGAGGCCAGCCTGGTCTACACAGCAAGTTCAGGAATAGGATCCAAGGCTACTCAAATACCACACCACCATCCCCAAAAAATGTCAGGGTGACCTTGAACTCAAGGCTATTCAGGCAGGTCAGAACCACAAATGTGAGTCACTTAAATTCCATGACTAGGCTGATCTTTATGTCAATTGAGCCCAGGCATTTTTGTGCATGCCTTTAATCTAGGAATGAGGGAGGCAGAGGCAAGCTGATGTCTGTGAGTTTGAGGCCAGCCTAATCTAAATGATCAGTTAATTTTTTTTGTTGTTGTTGGTTTTTTGAGACAGGGTTTCTTTGTGTAGCTTGGGAGCCTGTCCTGCAATTCACTCTGTAGACCAGGCTGGCTCAAACTCACAGAGATCCACTTGTCTCTGCCTCCTGAGTGGTGGGATTAAAGGTATAGGCCACATCACCAAGCCTATCAGTTGATATTTAAGTTGGAAAACACTCCCCCTACCAATGTCCTTCAGTTTTTGGGTTTTTGCAGACAAAGCAGTTTCTGCAGAAAATTTTTAACATTTGCTTTCTGGCAGCAGTAGATATTGGGTGGGGCATGGTGATCCTAGCCAAGTGGATTCTTGCAAAAGGTTCCCCATGCTTCATTGAGTGGATGGAGGCTTTACGAGCATAAGATGAGGAGTCATGGAATAGAATTATTGATTCTTAGTTCTTTTCTGCCAAGCTGTTCTTTGAGACTGGGCCACAGCTCTCAGTGTTGCTAGTTCAGACAGGGTTTCATTATGTAGCTCAGGCTAGACTCAAACTTTTGACTTTCCTCTTGTCTTGCCTCCTGTAATAAGTATGCATGCTTCAGACACTTCATCAACAAAGCCTCAGTACTGTCACAAGATGAATTCAATCCCACGCTCCTCCTCTTTTGCATGCCACAGCATCCAGCATAGCTCTAAAACTGCAGAAGAGATTCATGATGGAGACCAGGCCAAAGGTCCCTAACAGTGACATGCTCAGTTTTATAGTTCAGGTCTATCATGAGGACCAGTCCTGTAAATTCTGAGCTGAATCACTGTCCAAACTCTTGTTGATACATGAATAAAACTCAATCACATATGGCAGCTCATACCATATCTGTGGGACGTTTACCCACCAACCCCACAGTTCCCCAGAGTTTTCTTCAGTGAGAGCAGCAGGAAATATTAGATAGAAGGATTTAGATTATGGAGATAAACAGATAGAAAATAAAGGATAGCCTCAAGAGGGCCTGGAACCTTTTCCAACAGTCCAGTGGCTCTGCTCCAGGGTATTTATAGAGACACTAAGGGGTGGAGCAAAAAACCTCCCCCCAGCACAGCCAAGTGCAGACCATCTCAGACACCTGCACTCAGGCCCGTGGTCCTAATCACCCTCTCTATGAGGACCTGTTGGGTAAAGCCACGAGGAACCTGAAAATGTGCTCCCACAGGTCCCCCTTTCTTAATATATAAAAAATAACTTGTTATTAATGGTTTACAGCAATCTCCATAGCTGTTACACCTTCCACTATGGGAGTAGAGGATGATAAAGATGGCATTTCTCTTTTGGATTAGGTCCAAGGTGACTACAGCAGTATTTAGCTGCATCAAGCCCTTTCTAAACCAAAAACTTTATGCAATTGCAAACTTAAAGAATCCCTTAGCTTCATCATTACCATTAACAGGTTAACATAAATATTGCTATACCTTGTCACAATTCTCCCAATCTTACAACTCAAAGCAAACTCTTAACAGAACCATTTGAGTTAACATATATGGTACTATATATAGTTAATTTTCTCAGTCTTACAACTTTAACTCTTAGTAGAATCATTTGAATTTTCTTGCTAAGAGAACCTAGGAAAAACTTCGATGTATTCACATCAAACGTAAATATTTCCTTAACTCCACAAAACCAGGATGCATTAATATCAATAGGTTAAACATAGTTTCTGCAAACATAATTCAACCTTAATTCACTCATAACTCCTCCTTTTCTTTATAATTTTTAAACAATCTCAAACCTAGTTAGAAAACCCAAACTTTCACAGTTCCTACAAGCCCACATTTAAAAGCAATATTCTCAATCTAACCATTAACACTTTGAAAACTTAGCAAAATATCCAAAAGCATTTTCTTATTAAAACTCTTTAAAGTAATCTTAGTATACCCATTTGCATTTCTTACTAACAAAACATGGCATTAATCCACTCAAACAAGAAAATATTTTTTAATTTAAATAGACTATTAAAGGACTATTAACTCTCCCTATTCTTAATAATTTTTTAAGCAAAATCTCAAGCCTAGTTAGAAAACCCAAAGTTTTCTGTTTAAACAGTTCCATTTGTAACACAAACCAGTTCCATAATTCCATTTTTACATAAGCAGTTCCATAAAACAATTCATGAGTCACCAGTTAATAAAGCACATATGCATACACAAAACTTCATCTTTAGTCTAGGTAGAAACAATAAATTTCTTCATTTAAACAGTTCCATTTTTAACCCAATTCCATAAAACAGTTTTTAGGTCATTACTATACATAAACTCAAAATTGTCCCATTGCAATCAAATCTATTGTTCATTTCATAAAGTCCCAAAATTCAAATGATAAATTCTGGTACTAGCCTTCCAAATATGAAGAAATCCATAATTCTTTTTGTAGTTTTATCTCATTATTTTAAGTTCAAAAAGTTCAAAAAAGTAAATTCTGGTATTAGGCTTTCACTTCCAAATATGAAGAGACATTTCACATCCAAAACTTTTGGAAATTAACAATTTTAGTTCAAACAAGCATCTCTGCAACTTTTATTCTCAAGCCAGAGACCTTTTTAGGTACAGTAGTATTCTAAACCACACCATTTTTGATGTCAGCTCAGGTTTTTCTAGTTGCTTGATTTTCCACAGATCTCAGCTGCAGATGCCTTGTGCTGGTTCTGGCATCCGCCATTCCTAGCTTCTTAGCGGCTTCTGGAGCTTTTGAAACCATTCAGACTGCCTACTTTGCAGTCTGCTAGGACACTACCTTCTGTGTCTCGGGTTCTTTTACCATATACATTAAGCATAGATTCACAATCAACATTTACACTTTTTCACAAACTCACATATAAATGTTAACATAAATCACAACATATAACTCACATATAACATATTAACCTCTACTTATTTATACTCCTTAAGGAAACTATAGAACTTCTTTAGCAAATATATTCATTCTATCTTCTTATTTAAACTCTTTAGGACTACCTTAGATTTACAACTAGTATCTTTACTACATGTCTTTTCCTCTTTTTCTACTTCTTACTCTTAATTAATATCACTATCTCTATTAGAAAGATTCTCTTAACTAGACAGGAAGTACGTACATCATTTCTAAAGTTTAGAGTTTATAGTCAGCTTTGCTATACAACACTGGGATTTAGTGAGTGTTGTCGTTATAGAGTTGTGATACTTGTTGCTAGGGGACTGTAACATTCTTGGGATGAAGCCACACCCCAAAGTTGCCAAGTTCTCTCAGCAGTTCCGGAACCAGCAGAGATGCACTGTCAGTGGTAAACGGTCTTTAACTAGAGGCTGTCCCTTCACCTAAATTCATAATAGCTCCCCTAAGTGCTTCAATTCAGACAAACGTTTCTATTACAGCAGTACTTTTGGTTTGTTCTACCAAAAAACTTCACTTCACGCTGAGGGTGAAATTACTGTATTTAGCTGCTGTAAAGCTCTTCACAAAAATACTGCACAGCTATTAGTTGATAAAAAGTATTTTTCTAAAGGAGCTAGTAAAGCCAAAAGCAGCTCAGCTCTGAACTCTATTTTTCTCATTGTTTGCATTAACCAGTGACAAAACCTCAAACACTAATTGAGCCACTTTCATTCTGGTTCCTTTATAGGAGCGTCATTGGAGCTGACCTTCCTTAATTCCATGCTCCTTACCAAACGCTCCAGTAACCACTGAGCTTCATTCTCCTTTTGTGAAAAAACACAAACATGTCCTCAACCCCATATTAACATAGGATTGGGACCCTTCCATAATCCAGAGCAGGGATCTTTCATTTCACTTGAGCAAAAGTTCTGACTTTTGGTTCCACGTACAATTATTTTTTTTTTTTTTTTTTTTTTTTTTTTTTTTTTTTTTTTTTTTTTTTTTTTTTTTTTTTTTTTTTTTTTTTTTTTTTTTTTTTTTTTTTTTTTTTTTTTTTTTTTTTGATATCACAGCAAAAGTGCTTGGGTGCCACTGTGCCAAAATCTATCTGCGGCAGACTGCTCACAGACATCCATATTCAAAAAGTTCAAAACAAAAAGAGCATGATTTAATGTATTATGTGGTGATTGAGGGTCAATTTTTTCCTTTTTATTTTTATTTTTTGAAGTTGTATTTTAAGACTGCTATGAGTCCTTTCTACAAAACCTTGTCCCTGAGGATTATAAGGAATACCTGTTTTATGTACGATTTCCCATTGGGTACAAAATTGTTGAAATGCCTTAGTACTATATCCAAAACCATTATAAGTTTTAATAATTTTTGGTATAACCATATACGAAAAACACTTCAAGCAGTGCATAATTACATGTTTTGTAGCTTCCCTAGGTTGTGCACTAGCCATTAAAATCCTGAATAAGTGTCAATGGTCATATGTACATCTTAATTTGCCAAATTCTGCAATATGAGTAACATTCATTTGTCATAGGTGATTGGGAAGAAGACCTCGAGGATTTACCCCTAAGTGAGGGACAGGAAAATATTTTGGACATACCCCACATTGTTTAACTATTTGACGAACTGCTTCTTTGGTAAGATTGAATTGCTTTCTTAAGCTTTTGCTATTTTGATGATGAAGAGCATGTGACTGTTGAACCATTTCCACTTGGGATAATGCTACTCTCTTTGTTAACTTATCAGCCACTGCATTACCCTCAGCTAAAAGACCAGGAAGATTGGATTGAGCTCTAATATGGCCCACAAAGCATAGCAGCTTTCTTTTGTTTAATTGCGTCTTGAATTTGTTGAAACATTTTGACTTGATGGTTGTTAGTTCCAATATTTCCACCAAAACTGTTACTATTCAAAGGAGTCAAGAACATAGACGTTCTTTCATGAAACATATCCTTCATTAGCTTACTCTGAGAAAAAGCATTTTCAGGATTCACTTCATTAGCTTTAACTCCTGATATTATTAGCAGCTGTGATATTTTAGCATTGATTTCTTATAAGGAACTTTCAGGTAAGCAACTATTTTTATTTTTAAGACAGTTTATCTGAAGTTTGTTTCCAGTCTATAAAGCAGTCATTTCTTTTTTTGAATGCCTGTTTCTTATCCCCTTAATTAGATTTGCAAAGGAATCACTCATTGCAGGCTGTTTGTTCAAGAGGTAAAGAATTTTTAAGTTTCCTCATATCTAAGACAACATTCAGTGTATAAACTGCTTTCTCTTGCTTTCTTAAGGATTTTTAAGTGGCTTGTTTGCTCTTATAGCTTATAGCTTTTTGTCTGACCTGAGTTCTCAAGAGGTAAGATTAAGCTTTCTAGCATTGCTTTAAGAAACTTCATTCTGAGCTATAAAGTTTTTGGACATATCGCCATCTTTAGCTGAAATACTACATTTCCCAGAAATCATTTCTCTTCATCAGCTCACTCTTACAAGCTAGTTTATGGACTCCATTTCCTATAGTTATTTTTGGGTCTGGGAGTCAACCTCCAGTTCTCTTTTACCAGACTTGCTTTAAAAGTTTTTGCTTTTGCAACAAGAGGTTTGAACCAAGAGTTTTAAGTTTTCAATTATGGGACATTGAGAGATTTTTATTCTCTCCTCATCTGGCTTTAACAGGACTCCTGCCTTCCTTAGACCCTGGCCCCGGATCAGAACCCAACCTGCCTCCTTAGCTGGCATTGAGGCTGGCATTCCTGATAGCAACTTTCCTCCGGGCTTGTGTTTGCCTTAGCCAGTCAGTGAAAAACAAAGACATTTACAACAGCTTTTCCATAGCTCCTTCAGAGAGATTTTCTCCCACTGATTTTATTCTCATTTTGCTTGTTCCTTTCCCCCAGATGCAGAGCTTCAGGTATCTGTCTGGGGCTCTGTACCTCTGTTAGCTGCCTTTGGAGGTAGGGGCTCCCCCCCCCCAAAAAAAAAATCTGCTTCAAACTCTAGCAGCTGTCAGGTCATGCATTTTCTGGGGAGGAATCTGTCCCTTCTCCATTTCTTCAGAGAGTCTTTCTCTGACAGTTCCCAGTTTGGTCTCAGTTTATCCCCTCTGCCCCAGAAACAGTTTTTGACACTAAAGTGGCAGCTTTTCCTGTTACTGAATGTAGGGGCTTTTTGTCCGCTTCTGTTTTCGGGGTCTGTGGAGTTTGTGTTCATAAATCAAGCTTCTGCTTTTCTAACAGGGGAGGTTTTTGCCATCTCTAAACTCCCATTAGGACAGGTGTTTTGCCTCATCAGGCCTTCACCTGGCCCAGTCCCCCAGTGGGTTGTGTTTGCTTGTCTGGGTGCTCAAGGACAGAGTTTATGCCAGAGGCAATCACCCCTTAGGGCTACACTCCCTCATCTCACAGGGAGTCAGTTGAAACAAAGCTTTTCTCAAAGAGATGCTTTCTCTGATAGCAAAGACAGCTTTACTCCTGGATAGTTCTGTTCTGCCCTGCTGGGCTCTTTCCCTAGACAACATTCTGACTCAGCAGCACAACTGCTTCAGACACAGTTCAGCTTTACTGTTTTCCCAGAAAGGTTAGGTTCTTACTCTGATAGAAAAGCTTTTCTCAGATTTCTTTTTTGCAGCTATGGACCTATCAACCCGGGACTTGTAGGAAAGCAGACAACTGTGCTGTTCCCACCGGCTTTAGCTTTATTTTTCATTAGCAATCTTCCCCTGGGTCCTGCACCTTCCTGCCTCAGCTCTGTGCTCCAGGAAGTTTACAAGTGCAGGAATCCTAGTATCCCTGAAATGCACTCCAACTCAGAGGCTGGCCAGTGGCCTCTGGGTTGTTGGTCAGAAGCAGGGATGCAATGCTAAGGGAGTTTGCATTGCTTCAGGGGACCTTTGCTTCAGTATGATTAAGCACCTTTTCATTCTGAAAAGGCTCACTCAAAAACAAAACCCTTGATGCCTCAGCTCAGCTGTAACTGAAAAGCTTGGCTTTTTTTTTTTTTTTTTTTTTTGTTTTTGTTTTTGTTTTGCTTTTCCCAGTAAAGTTTCCTGCCCTTTTGGGCTCTCTGTAGCTCTTTACCTTTAGTCTCCCAAGTTTTTCCCTCAGGGGACTTTGACCCACTGCCTTTTATTAGCTTGAAGAGACAGAGCTTTGAAGAGTTTTTTAGGAACTTGTCCCTACCTCCTGCATTGCAGGGATGATTTTTAAAGCTTGAAAGAGAACTTAGAGAGGTTTTGCCCTCTTAAGAGGTTTGTTGTTTTCCTTTTGAACTAATCACAGGTGACTCCTATACTAATATCTTCAGGTGATTCTAATGTTTGTCTTCCTGAGAGAGAGAGAGTTCTGAAAGGCTTTAGTTTTTTAAGAGAGCTTTTAGTTTGAGAAAGAAAGAATAAGACTTTTTAGAGAGATTTTTTCCCAAATTTCCCAAGAAAAACTTTAGGTTGTTTTTGTTTTTGTTTCTGTTTTTCAGAGCTAAGGACCGAACCCAGGGCCTTGTGCTTGCTAGAAAACTTTTTAGTTTAAGAGAAAGATTTTTTTTTCCCAAGAGAGAAAGACCAACTTTTCCCAAAACTTTTAAACTTTAAACTTTGGCTTTTTACACCCCCATTTTTGCCTCAGGGAGAAATCACTTTCTCCTGCTGCTTGGACTTAGCATTTCAGCTGTCCCCATGTCAAAAGCTTCCATAGGAAACTTTTTCTTCCCCATAAGCTCAAAGAAGAGCTTTTTTTACTACCTGTAAAGCTCAAAAAAAGATTTTTTTCCCAGTTTGCATTCATAGCCCCCAAAGTTAGAAAATTGAAGAGTTTTTCTGTCTAGTTGCCTTACTTATTTTTTTTCTGCACAATGATCTTACACTTCTAAGTTTTTCCTACACTATATTACTACACTATATCTTAAACTTATTTTTCAGATAGAAATAGAGAAAGGGATAGAAGATAGAAAATTTTGACAGAGAATTTTGCACTGTAGCATCAGACATCCTTCCAGTCCGTTTTCCTTTTCTCTTGAGGATAAAACTCCCTGTCCCACAATAATATATATACTTTCGTCCAAAAACTCTGTAATAAAACTATTATTTTCTTTTTTCTTTAGTCCCTATTACTTTGTCTTTAGTCCCTGTTCATTTGTCTTGAGTTCCCCCTTTTATCTGTAGCCCCCCCTTTTTCTTATTTCTTAGGTCCCTGTTCATGGCACCATTATGTGGGGCGTTTACCCACCAACCCCACAGATCCCCAGTATTTCTTAAGTGGGAGCAGCAGGAAATATTAGATAGAAAGATTTAGATTGTGGAGATAAACAGATAGAAAATAAAGGATAGCCTCAAGAGGGCCTGGAACCTATTCCAACTGCCCACTGGCTCTGCCCCGGGGTATTGATAGAGACACCAAGGGGTGGAGTAAAAAACCTCCCCCCAGCACAGCCAAGTGCAGATCATCTCAGACACCTGCACTCAGGCCCGTGGTCCTAATCACCCTCTCTATGAGGACCTGTTGGGTAAAGCCACGAGGAACCAGAAAATGGGCTCCCACACATATCACAGGGCAGTATGATACAGAATAGTTGCTGAGTGTTGGAGCCCAGTCTAGGCACCATACTGAGTTCCAGATAAACTTAGGTACACTGTGAAACCCCATCTCAAAAGATTCAGAAACTAAGTCCATCAATCCATAACTAACAAGTCACTGTGCCTTAGTTGGGTCAATGAATTGGTGAGTAACTTTTGCCTTAGTTAGTCTAAGTCTTTTCATGGGTGAAGATCTGATCCACTCCAAACAGACACCATCAAAATTCCAAAAGAAGTGGGTGGAGCCTCAGTCATTCAATCAGACTTCAGATTTCATCTGGGAGGTGTGTCGAAAGGTATATAAGAGTCAGAACCATCAGATATCCTCAGTCTTGGAGCCAGGAGCCTCTTGGAGTCACCGTCTCCCAGGGCTGGGATCTGGAAATCTGTTACCAGTGTTCAGATCAGGTAAGTAAGTCCTTTACCTCCATCAAGTCACCCCCTCTCACCCAGAGTCTAGCCTTAGGTTCCCTCAATGTATCATTTCTATCTCTTTTAGTTGCTAATTTTTTTTGTTTTTATGAAAAGAACTTCCTATATAACTCTGCCTGGCCTCAAGTTCTCAGAGATTCTGCTGGATAATAATCAGAGCCAGCAAGTTTTGTTTATGTCAAAGTCATTATTTGAGTCTGTTTGTAGTGTCCCTGTTTAGAGACAGTTCCACTGTGAATATCAGGGTGAACCTGAACTCCAGGAAATTCTGGGGGGTAGTTACATATGAATCATTCAAAAGATTTGACTGTGCTAGTCTTTTTCATTTTCGTTCTTTCGTTCTTTCTTTGGTATTTTGACATGACACAGAATCTCTCTGTAGAACAGGCTGACTTGAACTCATAGAAATTGTCTCCAAGTGATGAGATTAAAAGCATGTGCCACGAACGCCCAGCTTGTGCTGATGTTTAGGTCAATTTAAATCAGAAATGGTTGTGTATACCTTTAATCCCAGCACTTGGGAGGCAGAGGCAGGCAGAGCTCTCTGAGTTCAAGGCCAGCCTGGGATACAGAGTGAGTTCTAGGACTGCCTATGCTGAGATCCTGTAACAACAACCACAATAGCAAGAAGTCCTTTTTCTCTGCTGGTTGATACATGGTCCCATCATGGAGACTAGGATGTTCTGAATCTTGCAGGAAGCAGCCTGCTTCCCTGGTCTCAGTGTTCAAATTATAATGTTCCATTAGTTTTGGGAGACCTCAAGTAGGATGTTCTAGAACTCTAGGAGTAAGTAACCATGATATTGGACTAGTGAGTTTCTTGACTGTGACATGTAAATTATCATTTCCATCCCAGAGTCCTTTCCAGATGCTTTACAAACATTACAGACCTAGGCAGTGGCTACTGAAGGTTATTGACCAACTTTTTACTTTTTAGTGGTTTTTTGTTTTGGTTTGGTTTTTCAAGACAGGGTTTCTCTGTGTAGCTTTGGATCCTGTCCTGGAACTTGCACTGTAGAGTAGGCTGGCCTCCATCTCATAGAGATCTACCTGGCTCTGTCTCCCAAGTGCTGGGATTAAAGACATGGGCCACCACAGGTGGGCTGTTTCTTTCTTACTCTGTTCAGCTCTGTAGCACAGAGAATACAAGCTTGCAAGCCTCCTGAAACATCAGGACAAGTGATAACCAACAAGTGAAGTCAATAACTAATGATGTCCATCTCACAGATTCCCTCAATTATTCCAGGCTGGGTCAGCCAGGTGAACAGAGACTGGCAAGGTTGGAAACTGGATGTTTCCTTTGCTTTCTTTGAGGTCCTGGAGAACTGACCACATGGGTGAGCCTTCAGGCTTCCTGGAGAGCCCTTAGTGGAAATGGATTCACCTGAACTGTGGTTGGAATAGGATGGGGTGTTTGGGAAAGAGCATGCTTTTGAGAGGCTTCACACTGCAGACAGGAGAAGTGTGGCTTTAAAACCATCACATGGTGAACAAAATGTGAAAACTGAGATGTCCACCATCACCACAGAGAGGTCCTTGTGTGGGAAGAAGGGCCTCCTAAGTTTTCTGAATGGTGTCTTTGCTTTCATGCTTCCTCAGCATTATTATCCCTGAAAACCAGTCATGATGGGAGACCAGGCCCCACCCACACTCAAGCAGCTGGCAAGACAGAGGCTGCTGAGGGAGGAGGACTTGACACTTTCTATTCTGGAGGACCTGCCTGTGGGGCTGCTCCCGGAGATTTTTGAGGACGCCTTCAAGGACAGACGTACAAACATTGTGAGGGCCATGGTCCCTATATGGCCATTCCCAGACCTTTCTGTAGGAGCCCTGATAAAGAACCCCCACCTGGAGACTTTGAAAGCTCTGCTTGATGGACTAGATGTGCTGATTACAGACAAGGTTCATCCCAGGTAATCAGGGCCCAGCTAGGGTGGAGGAAGGCTGTGGGGGTGCAGAGAAGGAACAACTGGGGACAGGGAGAACTTGGCCAAAGGTGGATCAGAGGCTTCTTATAGCATCAACATAGAGAACTGTAGAGGATTGGGCCAGGTCTCAGGCGTCTGGGCAATTAATGGCAAATGTGGAGGGCACAAGAGTAGACATAGCCACTGAGGAATAGGCCTCTCCCTGACAGCTCCACAGTTAAAAGTGGAATGAGGCTGGGGTTAATGGGAATGGAATGTAGGGAGGTGAGATGCCTTGCTGGCAAATATCCATTTTCACTGAGCATGAGGCTTGATTTTGAGAAAGCAAAGATTTGGAAGGGAAGCTGATATGAGATGTGGACAAGAAGTAGACTGTAAGATGTATCTTGTATTATTTTCTGGTAATTCTACCTGTTTTACCATCAGGAGGTCAGAACTCAGAGTGCTTGATTTGACGGATATGGACTATGACTTCTGGAGCTGTAGGGCAGGAACCCATGAAGGTGACTGCTCACCACAAGCCGAGGGTCAGGAGCAACAAGTGGAGATCTGTCTTAACTCTGGGGTCAAGAAATGTATTGAGGTAGTAACTGATCTTGAACTCATACAGACCAGGTGTGATCAAAGTGACTGGTACTTGTTACAGTGGGCCCAGCAGCGAAAAGATTCCATTCATGTATGCTGTAGAAAGCTGAAGATTTGGGATTCACCGGTCTTCGCTGCTGTACAGATCTTCAAATTGATACATCTAGACTGTATCCTGAAGCTGGAACTAACCCAGTGGTCACTTGAATTCATAGTACAGCTTTTTCCTTACTTGGAGCAGATGAGAAATCTTCATACCCTTGAGCTAAGGGAATTCAGAAGCCCTTAAGATCTGCTGCTTCTGCAGAGCAAGAATGGATAAGCATGTTGCTTTCTCTGATCTCCAAATTCCCTTGTCTCCAGAATCTGTCTTTATCTAATATCTACTTTTTAACAGGCTGCCTTGAAAAGTGGCTCAGGTAAGGAAGGATGGAGAGCTTCCTCCAGAACATAGTAACCATATCCTTTTCTCTACAGATTAGTGGGTCCTTGATGGTCTGACCACTGTGAACCTAGCAGTGGTGGAGACATAGGTTAACCCGGCAGATGAGCCCTATGCTCAGACATGTGTGAACAGGCACTAGCACACCTGCAATTGCTCATGCGTAAAAGGTTGTTTAGGGTCCAAAAAGGGGTTGAGTAGATGGGAAAAAGGTGATATTGGGTTTGAAGTTGGGGAAACTGGACACAGCAGTGGGGAACACACATATCAGGCGACTCTTTTTTTATGTATTAAAAATTTTTTCTTTCATTTTACACATGAATCAAAGACCCCCCTCTTCCCTCTCTCCTCACCTCAGCACCCCTTCCCAACCCACCCTCCACTCCCACCCACAAGAAGGCAAGGCCTCCCATGGGGAGGCACATCCAGTAGAAGCAATTCCAAGCCTTCCCCTACCTCTAGGCTGTACAAGGTGTCCCATCATAGGTAGAGGGCTATAAAAATCCCGCTCATGCTCCAGACATGGATTCTGATCCTACCGCCAGGGGGCCCCCCAAGCAGATCAAGCTATGCAACTGTCTCACCATGCAGAGGGCCTAGTCTAGTCCCATGCAGGCTCCACAGCTGTTGATCCACCTTTCATGATTTCCCACTGGTTTGGTTTGGTTGTCTCTACATGTTTCCCCAACATGATCCTGATGCACTTGCTCATAGAATCCCTCTTCTTTCTCTTTGACTGGACTCCTGGAGCTCTGCCTGGTGTTTGGCAGTGAATCTCTGCATTTGCTTCCATCAGTCATTGGAGAAAAGCTCTATGATGATAGTTAGGGTATTCACCCATCTGATCACTGGAGAAAGCCAGTTTAGTTCAGGCACCCTCTCCACTATTTCTAGAAGTCCATGCTGGGATCACTCTTGGGGATTCTAGGCAACTTTTCCAGCACTGGATTTCTCTATATCCCCATGATATCTCTCTATCATGGTATTTCTTCATTTCTTTCCCCATCCATCCCTGTTCCAGCTCATCCATCCATTCCTTTATGTTCTCATCCCCTATCTCCTAACCTCCATTGCCCACTCCTCATCCCCATTTTACTCATGGAAATATATATTTCCCCTTCTCAGGGCGATCCATGCATCCCTCTTTGGGTCTTCCTTGTTAGTTAGATTCTCTGTATTTGTGGATTGTTGTCTAATTATCCTTTGCTTTACATCTAGTATCCACTTATGAGTGAGTACATACCAAGTTTGTCCTTCTCAGTTTGGGTTACCTCACTCAGGATGATATTTTCTAGTTCCATCCATTTGCCTGCAAATTTCAGGATGTCTATTGGTTGAAATATTAAGGCAACTCCACCTAGTTAAAAGGGAGGTTTATTTTGTGGGGTAACTTACAAGTGAAGGGATAGGTTACAGGTTCCAGGAAAGGTGAAGCACAATCCAGCTGTGTTCTCTGGAGAACTCTGCTCAGTCTACCTCCAGCATCCAGGATCCAGGAACCAAGAGAGCCTGCACTTCCAGATCTCAGGTCTTCAGCCTCCTGTCTCGTCCCCACCTTGTATGCGTGACAGTTACCAGAAGCATCATTTGGGGTAGTAATTCCTGGACAGAGCTGGAACAGCTACCCACTACAGATGTCATTGTTTCTCTGTGCTGAGTGGTACTCCATTGTGTATACATACCACATTTTCTTAATCCATTCTTCACTTGAGGGGCATCTAGGTTGTTTCCAGGTTCTGGTTATTACAAACAATGGTGATATGAACATAGTTGAGCATGTGTCCTTGTGGTATGTTTGAGCATTCCTAGGGTATATGCCCAAGAGTGGTATAGCTGGGTCTCCAGGTAGATTGATTCCCTATTTTCTGAGAAACTGCCATACTGATTTCCAAAGTGGCTGTACAAGTTTGCACTCCCACCATCAGTGGAGGAGTGTCCCCTTTGCTCCACATCCTCTCCAAGATAAGCTGTGTGCAATGCTTTTGATCTTAGCCATTCTGACAGGTGTAAGATGGTATCTCAGAGTTGTTTTGATTTGCATCTACCTGATGATTAAGGATGCTGAGCAATTCCTTAAATGTTTTTTGGTCATTTTAAATTATTCTTTTGAGAATTCTGTTTAGCTCTATTAGTCCTTTTGTTTATGTTTGTTTTGTGTCAAGACAGGTTTCTCTGTGTAGTTTATTACCTGTCCTGGATCTCACTCTGTAGACCAGGCTGGCCTTGAACTCACAAAGATCCATCTGGCTCTGCCTCCCAAGTGCTGGAATGAGAGGTGTGCACCACCACCACCACCACCACCACCACTACCACTATATCCATATTTTAATTGGATTTTTCATTACTTTGATGTCTAGTTTGTTGAGTTCTTTATATATTTTGGAGATCAGTCCTCTGTCAGCTATGGGATTGGTGAAGATCTTTTCCCATTCTGTAGGCTCTTTTTGTCTTCTTGACCATGTCTTTTGCCCTACAAAAGAGTCTCAGTTTCAAGAGGTCCCATTTATTAATTGTTGCTCTCAGTGTCTGTGCTACTTGAGTTATATTTAGGAAGTGGTCTCCTGTGCTGAAGCATTCAAGAGTATTTCTACTTTTTCCTCTATCAAGTTCAGTGTAACTGGATTTATGTTAAGGTCTTTGATCCACTTGGACTTGAGTTTTGTGCATGGTGACAGATATGGATCTATTTGCCATCTTTTACCATGTTGATATCCAGTTATGCCAGCACCCTTTGGTGAAGATACTTTCTTTTTTCCATTGTAAAGTTTTGGCTTCTTTGTCAAACAAAAATCAGGTGATCAAATGTATGTGGATTAATGTCCAGGTCTTCAATTTGATTCCATTGATCAATATGTCTGTTTTTATGCTAATACCAGGCTGGTTTTTATACTATAGGTCTATAGTAGAGCTTGATGTCAGGGATAATGGTGCCTCCAGAAGTAGTTTGGTTGTACGGGATTCTTTTAGCTATCCTGGTTTTTCTTTTTTCCAAATGAAATTGAGTTTTATCCTTTCCTGGACTGTGAAGAATTGTGTTTGAATTTTGATGGGGATTGCATTGAATATGTAGATTGTTTTTGGTAAGATTGCCATTTTCACTTTGTTAATCCTACCTATCTGCTGTGAGATGGTCTGTATGTCAAATTGCTCTGATTGGTCAATAAATAAAACACTGATTGGCCAGTGGCCAGGCAAGAAGTAGGTGGGACAAGGAGAGAGGAGAATTCTGAGAAGTGGAAGGCTGAGGCAGAGAGACACTGCCAGCTTCCACCATGACCAGCAGCATGTGAAGACACCGGTAAGCTACCAGCCACGTGGCAAGGTATAGATTTATGGAAATGGATTAATTTAAGCTATAGAACAGTTAGCAAGAAGCCTGCCACGGCCATACAGTTTGTAAGCAACATAAGTCTCTGTGTTTACTTGGTTGGGTCTGAGCAGCTGTGGGACTGGTGGGTGACAAAGATTTGTCCTGACTGTGGGCAAGGCAAGAAAACTCTAGCTACACCTATCCATGACCATGGAGATCTTTCCATTTTCTGATATCTTCTTCAATTTCTTTCTTCAGAAACTTAAAGTTCTTGTCATACAGGTCTTTCATTTGCTTAGAGTTACACCAAGGTATTTTATATTATTTGTGGCTGTTGCAAAGGGTGATGGTTCTCTGATTTCTTTCTCAGCCCTTTTATCATTTGTATATAGTTGATTTTTTTTGAGTTGATCTTGTATCCTGCCACTTTTCTGAAGGAGTTTATCAACTGTATGAGTTCCCCTGTAGAATTTTGGGGTCACTTATATATACTATCATATTGTCTGCAAATAGTGAAATTTTGACTTCTTCCTTTCCAATTTGTATCCCCTTGATCTCCTTTTAATTGTCTTATTTCTCTAGCTAGAACTTCAAGTACAATATTGAATAAATATGGGGAGAGTGATCACCCTTGTCTTGTTCCTGAATTTAGTGGGATCACTTTCAGTTTCTCTCCATTGTTTTTGATGTTGGCTGTTGACTTGCTGTAAATTGCTTTTATTATATTTAGGTATTTTCCCTTACTTCTGATCTCTCCATGACCTTCATCATGAAGGGGTGTTGGATTTTGTCAAAGGCTTCTTCAGCATCTAATGAGATGATCATGTGTTTTTTTTCTTTCAGTTTGTTTATATGGTGTATTACTTTGACAGATTTTTGTATGTTGAACCATGCTTGCATCCCTGGGATGAAACCTACTTAGTCATTGTGGATAATTTTTTTATGTGTTCTTGGAGTATGTTTGCCAGTATTTTATTGAATATTTTTGCATTAATGTTCATGAGGTAGATTGGTCTGTAATTCTCTTTCTTTGTTGCATCTTTGTGTGACTTGGGAATCAGTAACTGTAGCCTCATAAAAGGAGTTTGGTAATGTTCCTTCTGCTTCTATTGTGTGGAACAATTTGAAGAGTATTGGAATTAACTCTTCTTTGAAAATCTAGTAGAATTATTTGTTGAAATCTTCTGGTCCTGGACTTTTCTTGGTTTGACTTTTAGGTGACTGTATCTATTTCCTTAGGGGTTATAAGTCAATTTAAATAGTTTATCTGATCTTGATTTAACTTTGGTATGTGATACCTATCCAGAAAATTGTCCATTTACTTCAGATTTTCCAATTTTGTGGAGTACATGTTTTTGAAGTATGACCTGATGATTCTCTGGATCTTTTCATTGTCAGTTGTTATATCTCCCTTTTCATTTCTGATTTTGTTAATTTGGATGCTCTCTCTCTGCCTTTGGTTAGGATGGATAAGGGCTTGTCTATCTTGTTGACTTTTTTCAAAGAACCAACTCTTTGTTTCATTGATTCTTTATATTATTCTCTTTGTTTCTATTTCATTGATTTCAGCTCTCAATTTTATTATTACCTGGTGTCTATTCCTCCTGGGTAAGTTTGTCTCTTTTTGTTCTAGAGCTTTCAGGTGTGCTGTTAAGTCATTAGTGTGAGATTTCTCCAACTTCTTTATGTGGGCATTTAGTGCTATGAATTTTCCTCTTAGCACTGCTTTCATAGTGTCCCATAAGTTTGTCTTTGTAGTAAATTCATTTTCGTTAAACTCTAGGAAGTCTTTAGTTTCTTTCTTTATTTCTTCCTTGACCCATTGGTGCTTAAGTTGAGCATTCTTCAGTTCCCATGAGATTGTAGGCTTTCTATAATTTTGTTGTTGTTGAAATCTAACTGTAAGCCATGATGGTCTGATAGAATATAGGAGGTTTATTTTAGTTTTTGTATCTGTTGAGATTTGTTTTGTGACTGAATATGTGGACGCTTTTATACAAGGTTTCATGGGGTGCTGAGAATGTATATTCTTTTGTGTTAGAGTGGAATGTTCTGTAGATATCTATTAAGTCCATTTGAGTCACAACATCAGTCAGGTCCCTTATTTCTCTCTTAAGTTTCCATCTGGCAGATCTGTCCAGTGATGAGAGTAGGGTGTTGAAGTTTCCCACTATGAATGTGTGGGGTTTGATGTGTGGTTTAACTTTAGTAATGTTTCTTTTACATATGTGAGTGCCCTTGTATTTGGGGCATACATGTTCAGAATTGAAACTTCATCTTGGTAGATCTCTCCTGTGATGAGTATATAATGTCCTCCTTGTTCTCTTTTGATTTTTAGTTTGAAGTCTATTTTGTTGGATACAAGGATAGCTACATCAGCTTGTTTCTTAAGTCTATTTGATTGGAAAGACTTTTCTCAGCCTTTTATACTGAGGTAGTGTCTGGGTTTTAACTTGAAGTGTTTCTTTTTCTTTTTTTTTTTTTTTTCTTTTTTTTTATTAGGTTTTTTGAGACAGGGTTTCTCTGTGTAGCTTTGGAGTCTGTAGACCAGGCTGGCCTTGAACTCACAGAGATCCACCTGCCTCTGCCTCCTGAGTTTTGGAATTAAAGATGTACACCACCACCACCACCACTGGGCAAGGCATGTTTCTTGTATGCAGCAGAAAGATGAGTCCTACTTTGTATCCATTCTGTTAGCCTATGTCTTTTTATAGGTGAATTAAGTCCATTGATATTAAGGGATATTAATGACCAGTGATTTATTCCTGTTATTTTTTGGTGGTAGTGTTGTGTTCATTTCTCTTCTTTGGGATTTACTACTGTGGGGTTATCTATTGCCTGTGTTTTCATGGGTGTATCTGACTTCCTTATGTTGGAATTTTCCTTCTAGTGCTTTTTGTAGGGCTGAATTTGGGGATAGGTATTGTTTAAATCTGGTATTGTCTTGGAATGTCTTGTTCATTCTATCTATGGTGGTTGAAAGTTTTGCTGGGTGTATTAGTCTAGGCTGGCATCCATGGTCTCTTAGTGTCTCCATTACATCTGTCCAGGACCTTCTGGCTTCAAAGTCTCCATTGAGAAGTTGGGTTTTATTTGATGGGTCTGCCTTTATAAGTGACTTGGCTTTTTCCTTTGATGTTCTTACTATTCTTTTTTTATTCTGTATTTTAGTGGTTTAATTATTATGTGAGAAGGGAACTTCTTGGGGCAGTCTAGTCTATTTGGTGTTTATAAGTTTCTTGTATCTTCATAGATATTTCCTTCTTTAAGTTGGGAATGTTTTTTTCCATGATTTTGTTGAATATATTTTCTGTGCCTTTGAGTTGGTATTCTTCTCCTTCTTCTATCCCTATTATTCTTAGGTTTCACTGTTTCATGGTGTCCCAGATTTCCTGGACATTTTGTGTTATGACTTTTTTGGCTTTGGTGTTTTCTTTGACTGACAAATTATTTCCTCTATTGTACCTCTACACCAGAGATTCTGTCTTCTATCTCTTGCATTCTGTTGGTGATGCTTGCATCTGTGCTTGTTTGTTTATTGGGATTTTCTATTTCCATCATTTCCTCTGTTTGTGTCTTCTTCATTATTTCTATTTCAATTTTCAGATCTTGGACTGTTTCCTTCACATGTTTAATTGCTTTTTAACGTTTTTTTGGCCTTCTTTAAGGGATTTATTGATTTCTTCCAATTTTTTGTTTGCCTTTTCCTCAATTTCTTTAAGGGAATTTTGCATTTTTCTTTAAAGGCCTCTAACATCTTCATTTTTAAGGTTGCTTTCTTCTGCTTCTTCTACCTTGTGATGTTCAGGTCTTGCTGTTATAGGAGGCTAGGTTCTGGTGATGCCGTATTGCTCTTTATGTTGTTGTATGTATTTTTGCCCTGATGTCTACTCATCTCATCCTCTATTAGGTGCAAGAGGTGCCTGTGTCAGAATGAGCTGCTGTTGGTACACTCTGTGCTGGTTGTGTCTGTATCTCAATCTTAGCTCTTGGTTTAATTGGAGCTGGCAGATTCTGTATATCAGGGAGCTACTCCTATTCCAATCCAAGCTAGCTGATTCTGTGGCTCAGTCCCTCTTGGTCTTCTCAGGGCTCTTGGTCTAGTCAGAGCTGGTGGATTCTTTTTCTCATGAAGCCTCTCTTCGTCCAATGAGAGCTAGTAGATCCTGTGTCTCAGGAATCCACATGAGAGCTGGTGGATTCCTTGACACAGGAAGTTACTGGGGTCTTAGGCAGGTGGGTATTGGAATAGGGTGTGTGTCTTTTAGATTGCAGGGTTTGATGGGGGTTTTTGGTGGGGAGAGCCTGGCCACAGGAGTTTTCACTGTAGGTCAGTAATTGGGGCAGAGGTGGATGGGGGTTCCTGAGGACTGGTTGTTTCCCAGGATCTGGGTCCTAGAGGCAGGACTCTCTGGGTGGGAGAAGAGTCACTCAACTCTTGATCCAGTGAGAGCTGGCAGATTGATTTCCTTGTCTCAGGAAGTTACTGGGGTCGCAGGCAGATGGGTATTTGGGTAGGGTGTGGTCTTGTGGATTGCAGGGTCTGATGGGGGTTTGGTAGGAGGAGCCTGGCCTCAGGGGTTTTCCCTGCTGTCCAGAAACTGGGCTAGAGTTGGTCGGGGTTCCTGGGGACTGGCTGTGCCCCAGGGCCCATATCAGAGGACTCTTAAAGACATTGCTAGGATGAAGCTGAATGATTCCATCATATAGACAGACTAAATTTGGGAAAAACATCATCTGCCTTGCTTTCATTCCCACCAATCTTCTTTAATACTATTTGGCATAACTAATCCCTTGATGTCTCCCTAGGTACCTGAAGAACCCCATGAAGACCCTGACAATCACTGACTGCTGGCTCTCCCATTCAGACTTGGACTACCTGAGCCAGTGCCTGAACATCCTGGAGCTCAAACATCTGTACCTGATAGGTGTAGAACTAACTAATTCATGCCCTAAGCTTCTTGGGCTTCTCCTTGAGAGAATCTCGAGTACCCTGCAAACCCTGGAATTGGAGGAGTGTCAGATGAGGGACTGTCATTTCAATGCTATCTTGCCTTCCCTGAGCCAATGCTCCCAGCTTACTATGGTCAATTTTTGTAATAATAACATCTCTCTGCTTGTCCTGAAGAACCTTCTATGTCACACAGCCAAGCTGAGAAAGATGACCTATGAGAAGTACCCCGCACCTCTGGAATGCTATGAGGAATTGAGAATACTTAGAGACAAATTTATGCTACTTTGTCCTGAGCTGGTGGATATACTCAGAGCTGAAAGGCAGCCCAAGAATGTCTACTTTTTTACCAGAACCTGCTTGAACTGTTCTCGCTGCTGTTTCTATAGCCCGGATTTTAGACATTATTGCCTTTGTCCATAAGTAAGATAAGGTTTCTTCTGGCACTAAAAAGGGAAGCCTAGTGTTGGGAGTGTATGTATACTGTGGACATCCTCGATTGCCTATAATAAAATGTGCTGAGTTTTATGGGTTGCTGGTGTGTCTTCATCAGAGTACATAGCCCACTTTTTCCCAGCATTTCAATATCTGTTTCTTTCCCCATCGCCCTAATCAAGTCATGGCATGTGACAGACATGTCTCTCATCAAGGGGTTCTTTAGCATATGGCTTCACAATACTTAATATAATGGAAAAAAAATAGAGTGCAAAGGGTTTAAATCACAGGGACTCAGGTTGACACAAAGAACAATGGGATGAAGGGACAGGAGACTGGTAGAGTCAGAGAGAAAATTATATGCATTTCTAAGTGATGATTTGGCATCAGAGAAATAATTAATACTTGTACATGTTGTTCTGGTAGCTTTTAAAGGTAGGGTGGGACCCCAGTAACCTGGAGGAGAATTGTCTGGTGTTTTTTACAGTTAGTGATTTTTCAGGACACAGTGCATTAAGAATACCAGGATTTTTTTTTTTTAAGACAGGGTTTCTCTGTGTAGCTTTGAGCCTTTCTTGGAACTCACTCTGTAGTCTAGGCTGGACTTGAACTCACAGATATCTGCCTGCCTCTGCCTCCTGAGTGCTGGGATTAAAGGTGTGCACCACCACTGCCCGGCTAATAACAGGAATTTTAATCATGTAGGGATGTTTCCTCAGTGGGGATAAAAAATCAATACCTACATTCCATCTTGAAAACCCAGAGTGGATTTTGTTGAGGACCTGGAGAACTTTAGCTATAGAGGCAGACTTCACCCAAATTCCCCAGAATGATTATCCCAGACTACAGGTCACATATACTTTACGGCCTGCTAACCTCTATGCTATTGGTCCAAGATCACACTAGATAATGGCCTTTCGCTATAGAAACCCACCATCATGGTCATGTGTACTTTGTAAAAAAGTTTCTATGTAGTCACACCCTAAGCTTTATTTTGCACCTGGAATTGGACAGATTGGACTGGTTGCTGCCTGGAACACTTGCCTAAATTGTACTATGTTTTCAATGTGCTGCCAGTGAACAGTCTGGCAATAGACTCCCCAAAGTCTGATCCAGGTTGACAAAGTCAAATATGCACTGAGTTTTCATTCTTTGCAGAG
Source organism: Peromyscus leucopus (assembly GCF_004664715.2). Classification (NCBI taxonomy): domain Eukaryota; kingdom Metazoa; phylum Chordata; class Mammalia; order Rodentia; family Cricetidae; genus Peromyscus; species Peromyscus leucopus. The sequence goes on along the minus strand of NW_023504594.1, from coordinate 56,003 downwards.
TATGATATCCACTGAGACTTGAGTGGGACCCTTACAAGGGACCACCTTCAAACAAAACCCTCCAATAGTTGAACAAATGTCATACTCTTGACCTCAAAACTCTCTCCAAACTTAGTTCTGGATCTTAAACCTGTAATTGTGATTTCTGTCTGTATTTTGGTGTGGCTGTCCCTGAAGCTGTGACATATGTTCTCTCTCTCTCTCTCTCTCTCTCTCTCTCTCTCTCTCTCTCTCTCTCTTCTAAAGATTCCTTTTTTTTTATTATGTATACAGTATTCTGCCTGCATGCATCCCTGCAGGCCAGAAGAGAGCACTAGATCTCATTATAGATGGTTGTGAGCCACCATGTGGTTGCTGGGAATTAAACTCAGGACCTTTGGAAGAGCAGCCAGTGCTCTTAACCTCTAGGCCATCTTTCCAGCCAACATATGTTCTCTTTAACCTGTACATTTAGATAACAATAAGAGAATTGGTATCTAGCGGGGGGTGGCGCACGCTTTAATCCAGCACTCGGACAGAGACAGCGATCTCTTATAATGTCTACCAAGTGAGTTCAGGAAAGGCGCAAAGCTACACAGAAAACCTGTCTTGAAAAAAAAAAAAAAAAAAAAAAAAAAAATATCCAAATATTTCTTCCTCAAATTGTTTATTCAAAATTGAGACAAGAGAGTTTCCATTGCACTAGTTTCTAGCTCTTCCCCGAAATGTTTCTCCCAGTACTCTTTCCCTCCATCCCCTGCCATCCTCATGACCCTCCTGTTCTCATCCCCACACCCCTATCCAGATGCCTCACCCTGTTCACTGGTGTTGTCTTTTCTATTTTCCTTCACAGTGAGATCCATGCATTGCCCCTTGATCCTTTCTTCTTATTTAGTTTCTCTGGGTCTATATTGTAGCGTGCTTACATACCATGTTTGTCTTTCTGGGTCTGAGTTATCTCTCTCAGGATGATCTTTTCTGGTTTCATCCATTTGTTTTTAACAGCTGAGTAATACTCTATTGGGTAAATGCACCACATTTTCTTTATTCATTCTTCAGGTGAGGCACATCTAGGTTGTTTCCAGTTTCTGGCTATTACAAATAAAAATGCTGTGAACATAGTTGAGCAAATGTCCTTGTGGTAGGATGTAGCATTCTTTGGGTATATGCTCAGTAGTAGTATAACTGGGTCTTGAGATAGATCAATTTTCATTTTTCTGAGAAACTACCATATTGATTCCAAAATGGCTTTACATCAATTGAGGATTTTCACCCTTGCTCCACATACTCACCACCATGAGTTTTCACTTGTGATTTTTTATCTATGCCAGTCCAACAGATATAAGATAGTTTGGACCCTTTTCTCGTGCTTTGTCTCACTCAGCCTTAATAAGAGAAGAGGTGCCTAATCTCACTGCTACTTGATATAGCATGGATAATAGATATCCATGGGAGGCCTCTCCTTTTCTGAAGAGAAATGGAGAAGTGGGTATTGGGGTGCTAGGAGGAGAGAAGTGAAAGGAAAAGTGAAGTTGGTTTACAAAATCATTAAAATAAAACAAAAAGAAGTAGAGATCAGAGGTCTTGTACTTGATCACAATCATTGTAGTTGTGTGCAGACTGCCATGATTTCTAAGACAAGGACATTTCAGACACAATGCCAATGTAAGCAGCCCTTGATGGAAGTAGGACTTGGCAGTTATCAACACTCAAACCTAATATCACAGTAAGAAGGGCACAGTAGGACCACCAGCTGTCTCTTCCCAGTGTGTCATCACTTATTACTCTCAAAGTTTGCCTCTTAGTTTGGTGGTACTCACCCACTGCACCATTTAATGCCTGAGGAAGCAAAACTGTCAGCTTAAGATCACAGGGTTGAAGTCACTGTCTCAAAGCCAGTGTGCAAAGAACATAAACTTTCATACATGATAGAGCCACACAAGTGCACTCAAACACTAGAAAGCTTGAACTCTGAGACAGGGTCATTCCTGTGACACTGGATACTTCTAGTTTTAAATCCACTTCTAATAAGGAAACTTATCAAATCTGTTTATTTATATTCCAGATAAAGGCCAACACTCTTAAATTATCCTGGGTATTTCTCCCAAACCAAAGATGTACATGAGAGTGGTTTATGCTAAGATGTTCAGTTGGATCATAAAGTTGGCTGAAGGGAAATTAAAACATAGAACAAAGGGAATGGGGTCTCTCCACACTACTCTTTTTTTTTCTTTTCATTTTTCTTTTTCTTAATAGCCTCATAACCCATACTTTCCTTTGAACTTCTGACCTTTTATTCTAGTCCTCCTGAATGCGGAGATCACTAACATTTAACAAGAGGCTCATCTAACTATGGGGCCTTATTCTTTAAGCATTTCCCTTTGAGCTGGTAACCTTCAAGTAAAAAGCTATAATGGATGGATAAGTTTCATATTCTTGGCCTCTAGAACCCAATCAACCTAAGAACTCTGTCTTAACCATGGAATTGTCATTTGTCTGCATTTTAGCATTGCTATCTCTGAAGCTACTCCTTTATGTTCCGTTTTGCCTGTATGGCAATAAAAGACTTTGCTATCACACTATTTTACCTTCCTCACATTTTCAAACATATTTTTATTGATTAAATGGGAAATTCTCATCGTGTACTCCAGTCATCCTTAATTTCTGGTCCTCCCAGGTCTACCCCACATTGTGGCTTCCCACTGCCCCAAATGATAGAAAATGAAAGAAAAAACCAGTTCTATTTGTGTTGTCCATATAGTCACTGGAGGCTGGTCAAGCTAGGATTCACTTTTTTAAAATTAAAAATAAAGATGAGAATTCATTGTGGTTGTGTGCTGACTGTCAGGAAGCATAAAGGAATCTTCAGGAAGTATACTAAACAAGAAGTAAAAAGTGAATACCAAGACAGGGATATTTCACACACAATGCTCCCATATTTAACCCTTGTTGGAAGTCACATTTGAAATTATTTACAGCATATCAATGCTCAGGGATTGAATATCCCATTGAGGACATGGCAGGATGACTAAATATATATATCTCCATACATCCAGAACACATTATAGGTTGTCTAAGAAGAGAACTTTCCATAGCTCAACTCCAAGTATTGAAATATTTCCTAATTCTATTCAGTCAGCCCTACATCAATCCATCTGCAGAGAAAAGGAACCACTGTTACCTGGTTCCTCATGTCAGGTTCATACAGGAGACTCTCAAACTTCATGTGCAGTAAAGTTTAAGGTCTCCTTCTCAGAGTTTCCTGGAATGACCAACATGCATCTCATAGATGGGTATGACAATTCAAACAAAAAAGACATGGAGTATGTTTGAGATGGCTCAGCAAATAAATTTCTGTCTGCATCAGGACCAGGACCTGACTTTTGTGTGAGGAATGAGAAGACTGATTCTTTTTTGTTGTTTATTTGTTTTTTGATTTTCCCAACATGGTTTCTTTGTATAGCTCTGGAAGTCCTGGAACTCACTCTGTAGACCAGGCTGGCCTTGAATTTAGAGATCCTCCTGCTTCTGCTTCCTGAGTTCTAGGATTAAAGGGATGTGCCACCACTACCAGAAGACTAATTCTTTAAAGTTGTCTGCAGACCTCCGTTTCCTATGGCATGTTCACATACATGCATACCCCAAAATAATAAGCAAAACCTAATTTTGTTTAATTAAAACACTCTGAATTTACGAGGAGGAGAGATGGCCTTGTGGTTAAGAGCATGTGTTCTTTCTGAGGACAGTATTTCAGTTCCAAGCTCTCTACTGTCTCTACTTCAGTATTAGGGAGTCCATTGCCATTTTTCAGATAGAGTCTTGTTTGAGCATCTTAGGGAAGTGTCTACTGAATTATGTGGCCTGAATCTAGGGGAAGGATTACTGATATATATTGCCCATTTTATATCAGCTGGCATGGTACTGTACAATTTGGCTTGAAAAAAGTGGCTTTGCATACAGCTGAGTGTTGATGAATAGACTCATTATATTCAAAGCCCTGGGTTGGCTCCTCAGCCCCAAAGAAGTAAAGAAATGTTTGATTCAAGCTCTAGATCACAGATTGTTTCACATTTGTTGGTAGGTCGTTAAACTGGTTGAAGTCTGTTCCTGATGAGTGTACCAAAGCCTTGAAGCTGATCACATTAGAGTCAGTAAGGGCAAGGGAGACACTGAGTCCACCATCAAAGTCACGGGTCTTCAAGAGGAATCGACTTAGATATTTGCTTCACCCCCAGCTGGCCTGAAATAACTGCAAAGACCAGGATGGCCTCAAACTCCCTGAGACCCAGCTGTTTCTGTCCCACATGTGATGGGATTAAAGGCCTGAGCTACTAGAATTGACCAGTCTTGGTGTTCGTACAGAAGTGGCTCTAGAGGCCATTAAGACTAGTGGAAGACTTTTGCCCATAAAAGACAGTCATCTTGGTTTACTACATATTTAATTTGTATGTGTAGGCAAGGAGACAACGTGTGTGAGCTGACTCTCTCTCTCCTTCCACCAACTGTATTGGTCCTAAAAGTTTAACTCAGTTTTTTTTTTTTGCAGGGCAGCAGGCACCTTTATCAGGAGCCATCCTTGCTGGCTGAGGTGATTTAGTTTAAGTAAATTAAGATTCAGAATACTGTTTGTCTATTCAATTTTTCTGATAATCTTAAATGGGATAAGGGCAAAATTAGTATTAGAGCTTTGCAAAAGCTCATTTCAGATATTGTGTGCTCCAGGTATGCCTCCTAGGGAACAGAGGCAGGCAGATCTCTGTTCTCTTTTCCTCCTACCAAGTGGTTCCCCGAGGGACACTCTTTCCTTTACCTGCTTAAAGATTGACCAGTTCCTTAAATTGTTTCTATTGCTATTGTAGCACCAGGCTTTCTACAAAGGATAGTCTAAGTCATTTCAAGAAGCTGCAAGCTGCCACCTGAGAGATCGGATCCCTGGCCCTTTGACTGAGTTAATTGCTTTAAATGAGATCTACCTTCATGGGCTCCATGTTCCAACAGGTGTTCCACAGACTTAAGACGTTAAATAATCTCTGGATGTAGGTATCTGAAAAGCTAGAAATTAGCTTACTGTTTCAGTTTCTCTCTGTGTGTATTCTTTTGTCGATAGTTATTTATTTTATTTAGCTTGTTTATGGGGTGGGGAGGGAGGTTGTTCTGGAACTGTTTATGAACACCTGGTTTATCTAGAACTCACAGAGATCCACCTTCCAGAGGCCTTAGGACACCATGCCTGATTGTCAATGCCAGGATTAAAGGCTTGGGCTACCAAGCCCCCTTTGTTTTGGTTTGGTTTCTGGGAGTTTCTCTATGCTTTGTTTAATGTGTGTATTTGTTTTTGTTTTATTTGTTTAATAATCTTACTATGTAGCCCTGGCTGTCCTGGCACTCACAAAGATCTACATCTCTGTGCTGAGATAAAAGAGCTTACCCATCTCCTTTGGCTATTTTTACTTAATTGATTTTTTAAAGTTATGGTCTGGTCTCAAGCTCTCAGTGTTATAGAGAATGTCCTTGAATTTCTGATTTTCCTGCTTCCACCTCCTGAGGATTGAGACTACAGGAGTGTAGTCAATCCATATAGATTTGTCAGTCAAAGAAAACACTAAAGGCAAAAAAGTCTACTGAATCTACCAGGCTGAGCTGAATCCCCAGGGGAGACCTTGCCTTGGAGGAGGTGGGAATGGGAGGAGGATTGGGGAGGACGGCTGGGAGGTGGAGGAGGTAGGACAGGGGGATCCGTGGCTGATATGCAAAATTAAATTAATTATAAAATTTTAAAAAGTGGACAAAAAATGTCCAGGAAATTTGAAACACCATGAAAAGACCAAATGTATGAATAATAGGGATAGAAGAAGAAGAATGCCAACTCAAAGGCACAGAAAATATATTCAACAAAATCATAGAAAACTTTCCCAATATAAAGAAAGAAATACCTATGAAGATAAAAGAAGCTGTGGGCGCCATGGGCCCTGGCCCCTGACTGTGAGTGGCTGCGGCCTTGCTTGCTGACCTTGATCAGATATCCTCCCTATTCAGATTCCCTGCCAGTATCCACCCTTGTGAACGCTTAAGGGAAGTTCCTTGTTTGTGTATCCTGCATTTTGGGCATTAACTACTTAGATGCAAGAATGTAGAACATTGGGTCTGGAATGTAGATCATTGGTAGTGAGCTTCTGCCCTCAGGGGATCCTCCATTTGTGCTGTAAGCCTGTATGATTTAAGGTTTCTTCCCTCTTTCAATAAACGGCATTCGACATCCAATTGTACGAATGACCCGCTGTCTCTTGTCTCTATTTTTAATCCGCAGCACTTCGCTCAGACATGGTAAACGGGTATCGGTAATGCGGGCGTTATCGCTACAAATGGAGGTTCCTACCGAGATCTGAGAAAGAAGGACCAGCTGACGGACACTCTTGGAAGGCCGGCCGGCATTTTAAAGGTAAGAGTGAATTGAAATGGGTGCAATTAGCTCACAGTCAGTTAATTGGACTGTTGAAGCAGGAAGGCACCAAAGTTAAGTAAGGGCAAGACAGCTAAAGATTTTAAATGAAAAAGGAAATCTTCCCAATAGAGAAGAGGGAAGGAAAGGAAATTTTCCATAAGAAAAGGGAGAAAAAGTTTTAATCAAGAAAAAAAGTATTTTCCCGGTAAAAAGGGGAAAAATTTTTGAAACTAGGCCTAAAGATTGGGGCCCTGTAGAGAAAGGATGAAGGAAAGAGAGAAGCCTCTTCCCAGTGGTAATGGAAAATGTAAAGACTTTTTCCAGTTGTAGAGTTTTCAGGATAGCTGAAACTCTGAGCTCTTTCTTCCCGCCAGTGCAGAGCGGCAGCATCTGAATTACAAAGAATCGGCAGGTAGGCCTCATTGCTGCTGGCTGAACAGCAAGCAAGCCCAGAGCTTAAAGTTTTGCTGTCTATTTGCTTAATTTGGGTTCAAATGTTTTTTATTTTTCCCTCAGAGTGGGAATAATTCAATATTTAGGATCCCTTCGTGGGAAATGTTTTTCTGTTTTTCCCTTATGGTGGGAATAACTCATTATTAGGTAGTCCCTTCATGGGAGTAGGAAGTTTAAATGTGAGTTTGTGTGTGCGGGGAGCACCCAGCGGCTGTGGCAAACAAAGGCTTACAGGAGATAGCCCGAAGCAGCGGGCGGACAGGTACACGCCAATAAGAGGCAGAGCCTTGATAGAGTGCGAGTGCGCCCCAGGCAGATGCTGACAATAGAGCCTGAGCACTGGGCAGAGCTAGCGAGCTGGGGCTGGAAAGGGACTAGCACTAAAAGTTTAAACCGGGCCTAACTTCTGGTGAAAAATGGTTTCGGTCAGGACATTGAATGCTAAGTCAATGCTGTTTGAATAAAGGATGTTCTGTTCTTTTGATTGTCTTAATGTTTGGATGAATGTTAGATCCTGATGGTTGATAAACTAAAGGAACAGGATTCATAATTTTGAACTATATTAGGTGTGCTCTTGTCTGTTGATCATTACTGAAAATTTGGCTATACAATTTAAGTTGCTTTCTAGAAATTCTTGGTTTAATTCTATAAAAATATAACACCTGAAATGAATTGGGTTATCAGCGTATTAAATAATGTTGCTAAAATAAACCCATAAATGATAATCTCTTACTGATAAAGAGGTTACAAAATTATTTATACAGTAAATAAAATACAGGTAAATTGTTTGGTCCACATTGTTAATAATTGGCTATTTGTACTAATGTGTTACTTAAAATTTATAAAAAAGGATCCTCTTTTTAAGATTTTATAAAAATACTGAAGAGTATTACCTAAAGTTTACCTCTTCAAATCCTATAGAGATTGTATTTAATGCTTTTATAATTGGCATATGTAAAAAGGACCATAGAAACAAAAGCTGGTGATAGAATTGCTCAATTATTATTGCTTTCATATTTTAAATTCAAAATGGCGCCGATATATAGAACTAGAGGCTTTGGAAGTACAGGGAAAAAGGTGTTTTAACAAACAGTTATCAATGATAAACAGCCTAAATTAAAAACAAAATTATGTGGGATTGAGATTGGAAGATTATTGGATTCTGGTGCTGGGTATATCTATAATTTCACAGGAATCCTGAGATCCCAATTGGCCCCTTAAAAATTCTACTTCTAACCAAAAGGTACCGGCACAGCTCAGACGCCATTGCAGAACAGGCTCACGTACAGTATATAGATCTTAATTCTCCCTTATTGTATTTGATATTTTGTTTTACTCATTCACCTACTGGAGTGTTTTGACAAACAGGTCCTATTTTATGGGTACATTCCCCAGCTTCTCCAGCAAAAATCATCACTCCTCATCCACAGGCTGTCGCTCAGATTATATTTAAGGGAATCAAGATCAGTGTTCACACTTTTGGTAAGGAGCCAGATATTGTGGTGACCCCATACACCCAGTCTCAAGTAGCATGGTTGCAAGCTAATGATAATGATTGGGCCATATTGACATGCTCCATGCAGGGTCAGTTTGATACTCACTACCCCTCCAATGATGTGTGTCAATTTTTTAAATTGCATCCTGTTATATTTCCCAAGATAGTACAAATGACTCCTATTCCTCAGGCCCGTGTGGTATTTACTGATGGCACTTCACGTGGTTTTGCTGTGGTGGTTTCTGGTAACATAGTAAAGAGAATAAAAGACCAGGGCACTTCTGCCCAGGTGGCAGAGGTACAGGCGCTGTTGCTTGCTTTACAGATGTTTTCTGATGAGAGTGTAAATATTTATACTAATAGTCAATATGTGGCACATGCCATTATGCCTTTGGAAACAACAGCCTACATACCATCCATTTCTTCCATTCATGAATATTTATTGCAAGTGCAAGGACTTATGTGGTCTCGCTCACATAACCTTTATGTGGGCCATATTAGAGCTCATACTCAATTGCCTGGACCTCTAAGTGAAGGTAATCAGAGGGCTGACGCCATTACCCGTATGGCTGTCACATTAGTCTGTTCTGCCTTTGATAAGGCTACTCAGTTGCATCAGCGTTATCATCTTAATGCTGGATCTCTCTGTTATCATACAGGCATAACCCAGGAACAAGCCATCCAGATAGTTAAATCATGCCCTATTTGTATGGAATTTTTACCTGTTCCTCATTTGGGAGTTAATCCTCGAGGACTTTTACCTAATCATGTGTGGCAGATGGACGTCACACACGTGCCTTCCTTTGGAAAATTACAATATGTCCATGTGTCTATTGATACATATTCTTCTCTAATTTTTGCTTCTGTCCATTCAGGGGAAAAGGTTAAGGATGTAAAGAATCATTGTCTTCATGCTTTTGCTTACATAGTGCCAAAATACATAAAGACTGATAATGGTCCCGCCTACAGTAGTACGGGATTTTCAAAATTCTGCCAAGATTTTTCTATTGTTAATAAGACTGGTATTCCTTATAATCCTCAAGGGCAGGCTATAGTAGAACACTGCCATCGTACCTTAAAAACTTATATTGCTAAAATAAAAAGGGGGGAGCTAGGGGCTCATCTCTCCTCTCCACATTCTATTCTTTCCCTTGTTTTATATATTTTAAATTTTTTATTGGTGGATTCTGCTGGAGTATCTGCTGCAGATAAGCACTGGAGGGCTCCTGATGCAAATCATCCTCTGGTGCGATGGAAAGATCTTTCTACTGGCACTTGGAGGGGACCCGATCCGGTGTTGGTGTGGGCCCGGGTATCTGTTTGTGTCTTTCCCCAAGACAATGAAATTCCTCTTTGGGTTCCTGAATGCTGTGTGTGCCCTGTGGCTGCTGCTGAATCCCAACATGGCAGAGACCTATTGGGCCTTCGTAAAAAACTCTCCCCTTCTGATGCCAATGGGGATTGAGAGCCCAATACGGCCAGCCTTGGCAAACATTATTGTAAGCCTAGGAACTGTAGCCATGTGGTTGGATTCCTCAGAAGGTAATGTATGGTAACTTTTTTCAAAAAACTTTGAGAATGTACCACACCTTAGAGATTAAGGATAACTCTGAAGGTCAATGAACTTCATTTGCTAACAGTAGCATGCCAGCTAAGCCTTTTTCGCATTTTGCAACCCCCCTCAAGCTGGTGTAGTACCTACTTTTCAGGAATGTCTCTGTGCAACATTTATCTGCCTCCTGAAATTCATCTAGCCTTTTTGAAGATACCTCAAAATTTGTGAGCCTAAATGTAGCCATTATTGAGGCCATTAGTTCTGCTCCTTGTTTGCTGTTTTTGTTTTCTGTTTTCTTTATGTTTCTCAGTTATTTTCTTGCAGACCTGCCAGCCTAAGTAGTGCTGGGATCAAGAAAAATGGGCCTTGGTGGTTCGTGTACCTGGAGCCGTGTCCATGCCAGTGGACCGTGGCAGCTAGACACAGATGATGCTCACATGCTCCAGAAGAGACTCTGACATCGCTGTTCCCATTGTTGCTGTTATAGCAGTGGTGGCCACTGCTGCTATTGTTTCTGGGATTGCTATTTCATAATTGGTTACTGCAGCTAGCACAATGGAGACCCTGACAGCAAAAGTAGCTACCACAGTTAGTTAATCTTTCTTCTTATTGGGCATGACAAATTTAATTCCACTATTATACATTATAATTGGCTTTGAAAGTTGTAAATTATTAAAATTCAAGTTCCATTTGCTTATGGGATACCACCTTACAAGGACTCCAATTTGCAGTAAGGCTCGTTTAAGAAGGGAATGGTTCAATTGCCTTTAGCCTCCTGGCTATGGGTAGGTTAGGACTTCTGTTGGTCTTTTCTGTGTCGCACAGATTGCAAGCCCAGTGCCACTTTGAGATCTTTGGCAGCAGTCACTCTACAGCTCACGTGGTTGAGTCTGTATGATAATGAGTATTCAGAGATGGGTAATTCTTGGGGGGCTGCCATCAACCTAAGACAGAGCACTTGTGTGGCCTGGGCAGGTGTCTCTATGACGGGTAAGGTGGTCTGCTGGTCCCACGCAACCTAAGACAGAAGCTCATTTAATAAAAAGGTGGGACCTGTGGGCGCCATGGGCCCTGGCCCCTGACTGTGAGTGGCTGCGGTCTTGCTTGCTTGATCAGATGTCCTCCCTATTCAGATTCGCTGCCAGTATCCACCCTTGTGAACGCTTAAGGGAAGTTCCTTGTTTGTGTATCCTGCATTTTGGGCGTTAACTACTTAGATGCAAGAATGTAGAACATTGGGTCTGGAATGTAGATCATTGGTAGTGAACTTCTGCCCTCAGGGGATCCTCCATTTGTGCTGTAAGCCTGTATGTATTTAAGGTTTCTTCCCTCTTTCAATAAACGGCATTCGACATCGAATCGTACGAATGACCTACTGTCTCTTGTCTCTATTTTTAATCTGCAGCCCTTCGCTCAGACATGGAAAACGGGTATCGGTAATGCTGGCATTACCTCTACAAGAAGCTTACCGAACAACAAATAGGTTGGATCCAAATAAAAAAAAAATGTCCCCTAACCACGTAATAATCAAACCACTAAACATACAGAAAAAAGAAAAAAATTATTAAGAGATGCAAAGAAAAAAAGGCCAAGGAACATATAAAGGCAGACCCATCAGAGTAACACCAGACATCTCAGTGGAGACTAGGAAAGCTAGAAAGTCCTGGACAAATGTTATGCAGACACTATAGACCACGGTTGACAACCCAGTCTATTTTACCCAGCAAAACTCTCAATCACCATAGACTGAGTAGCAAAATATTCCATGATAAAACCAGATTTAAACAATACCTATCCACGAATCCAACCCTATAGAAAGCACTAGAAGGAAAAATCCAACCTAAGGAAATTTATCACACCCATGAAAACTCAGGCAATAGATAATCCCCACACCAAAAAAATACCAAAGAAGGGAAACAAAACATTACCACCAAAAAATAACAGGAATTAACTAACAATCACTGGTCATTAATATCCATCAATATCAATGGTCTCAACTCACCTACAAAAATACACAGGCTAACAGAATGAATACAAAAGCAGAATCCATCCTTCTACTGCATACAAGAAACACACCTAAACTTCAAAGAAAGACACTACTTGGGAAAAGACTTTCCAATCAAATGGACTTAAAAAACAAGCTGGTGTAGCTATCCTAATATCTAGTAAAATAGACTTCAAACTAAAATCAATCGAAAGAGATCAGGAAGGACATTACCTATTTATCACAGGGAAAATCCACCAAGATGAAGTTTCAATTCTAAACATTTATGCCGCAAATACAAGGGCACCCACATTTGTAAAAGAAATATTATTAAAGCTTAAATCACATATCAAACCCCACACACTAGTAGTGGGAGTTTTCAACACCCCACTCTCACCAATGGACAGATCTACCAGACTGAAACTTAACAGAGAAATAAAGGACCTACTAGATATTATTACTCAAATGGACTTAATAGATATCTACAGAACATTCCACCCTAACACAAAAGATTATACCTTCTTCTCAGCACCCCATGGAACATTTCAACCACATGCTTGGTCACAAAGCAAATCTCAACAGATACAAAAACATTGGAATAACCTCCTGTATTTTATCAGACCACCATGGCTTAATGTTAGATTTCAACAACAAAAACTACAGAAAGCCTACAATCTCCTGGAAACTGAATAATGCTCAACTGAAGAACCAATGGGTCAAGGAAGAAATAAAGAAATCAAAGTTTTCCTAGAATTCAATGACAATGAAAGTACAACATACCCAAACTAATGGGACACTATGAAAGCAGTGCTAAGAGGAAAACACATAGCACTAAATGCACACATAAAGAAGTAGGAGAAATCTCACACTAATGACTTAACAGCACACCTCAAAGCTCTAGAACAAAAAGAAACAAACTCACCCAGGAGGAATAGATGCCAGGAAATAAATTGAGAGCTGAAATCAATGAAACAGAAACAAAGAGAACAATATAAAGAATCAATGAAACAAAGAGTTGGTTCTTTGAAAAAAATCAACAAGATAGACAAGCCCTTATTCTTCCTAACCAAAGGCAGAGAGAGAGCATCCAAATTAACAAAATCAGAAATGAAAAGGGAGACATAACAACAGGCAACAGGAGGAAATCCAGAGAATCATCAGGTCATACTTCAAAAACCTGTAGTCCACAAAAATGGAAAATCTGGAAGAAATGGACAGTTTTCTGGATAGGTACCACATACCAAAGTTAAATCAAGACCAGATAAACAATTTAAATAGACCAATAAACCCCTAAGGAAACAGAAACAGTCATTAAAAGTCTCCCATCCAAAGAAAGCCCAGGACCAGATGGTTTCAGTGCAGAATTCTACCAGAATTACAAAGAAGAGCTAATTTCAATACTCTTCACATTGTTCCACACAATAGAAACAGAAGGAACATTACCAAGCTCTTCTTATGAGGCTACAGTTACCCTGATTCCCAAACCACACACAGACCAATCTCCCTCATGAACATTGATGCAAAAATACTCAACAAAATATTGGCAAACTGAATCCAAGAACATATCAAAAAAAATTTCCCACATGATCAAGTAGGCTTCATCCAGGGATGCAAGAATGGTTCAACATAAGAAAGTCTGTCAATGTAATACACCATATAAACAAACAAAAAAAAGTATGATTTTTTTCATTGGATGCTGAAACAGCCCTTGACAAAATCTAACAACCCTTCATGAAAAAAGTCCTAGAGAGATGAGGAATATAAGGAACATACCTAAACAAAATAAAGGCAATTTACAGCAAGCCAACAGCCAACATCAAATTAAATGGAGAGAAACTCAAAGCGATTCTACTAAAAACAGGAACAAGACAAGGCTGTCCACTTTAGTGGGTAGCCATTCCAGCTTTGATCTGGAAGTTCCAACCCGCATTGAGGCTTGGTAATAGTCACGCCTACATGGCAGAGCCAAGAGATACCCTTGAAGACCCAGGATCCAGATGGGCTGGCTCTCTTGGTTCCTGGACCCTGGATGCTGGAGGTAGACCCGAGCAGAGTTCTCCAGAGAACACCACCGGACTGCACTACACCTTTCTCAGACCCTATTTCCTATCCCTTCATTTGTGAGTTACCCCACAAAATAAACCTCCCTTTTAACTACGTGGAGTTGCCTTAATAATTTCACCAATAGTCCACTCTCCCCATATTTATTCAATATAGTACTTGAAGTTCTACATAGAGCAATAAGACAACAACAGGAGATCAAAGGAATAGAAATTGGAAAGGAAGAAGTCAAACTTTCACTAAATTCTATCAGGGAATACCTCCAGCTGATAAACTCCTTCAGGAAAATGGCCAGATACAAGATCAACTCAAAAAAAATCAGTAACCCTCCTATACACAAATGATAAAAGGGCTGAGAAAGAAATCATGATACATCACAACAGCCACAAATGGTATAAAATAACTTGGGGGTAACACTAACTAAGCAAGTGAAAGACCTGTAAGACAAGAACTATAAGTCTCTGAAGAAAGAAATTGGAGAAGATATCAGAAAATGGAAAGAACTCCCATGCTCATGAATAGGTAGAATTAACAAAGTAAAAAAAAAATGGCAATCTTACCAAAAGCAATCTACAGATAGAATGTAATCCTCATCAAAATTCCAACAAAATTCTTCACAGACCTCAAAAGAACAATACTCTACTTTATATGGAAAACAGAAAACCCAGGATAGCTAAAAGAATTCTGTACAATAAAGTTACCTCTGGAAGCATCTCCATCCCTGACCTCAAGATGTACTATAGACCTATAGTAATCAAAACAGCTTGGTACTGGCATAAAAACTGACATATGGACCAATTGAATCGAATTGAAGATTCTGACATTAATCCACATACATGTGAAAACCTGATTTTGGACAGAGAAGCTAAAACTATACAATGGAAAAAAGTATCTTCAACAAAAGGTGTTGGCATAACTGGATGTCAACATAGTAAAAGATGTCGAATAGATCTATATCTGTCACCATGCACAAAACTCAAGTCAAAGTGCATCAAAGACCTCAACATAAATCCAGTTACACTGAATTTGATAGAAGAGAAAGTAGGGAGTACTCTTGAATGCATTGGCACAGGAGACCACTTCCTAAATATAACACCAATAGCACAGACACTGAGAGCAACAATTAATAAATGGGACCTCTTGAAACTGAGACTCTTTTGTAGGGCAAAAACACGGTCAATAAGACAAAAAGACAGTCTACAGAATTGGAAAAGATCTTCGCCAACCTCACATCATAAAACGTTAAAAAAAGAACTTGGCAATGCTTATAGCAAAAACAGCCATATTTGCCTTTTGACCTTCACATCACTTCCAGGAGCCCATACTAAAGATCCACTGCAAACAATAGCAAATGTCCGGGGACAAGGTCATTTACTGAAGCTCTCTGTGATAGCCAAGGCCTGGGAAGAAGCCAAGTCCAGGAGAAGAGAGTAGATATAACCAGCACATCACA
The DNA here is from genome assembly GCF_004664715.2 of Peromyscus leucopus. Lineage (NCBI taxonomy): Eukaryota > Metazoa > Chordata > Mammalia > Rodentia > Cricetidae > Peromyscus > Peromyscus leucopus. The sequence continues at coordinate 40,581 of NW_023504594.1, read as the reverse complement.
CAACAGACTGCTCTGTGGCCATGGAAGGAACAAGGAAGATCACTACAAACAAATACAAGTTGGGCTGGCACCTTGTTAAAGGGAAAAATGTGATGGAGAAAAGTCGGAAAGAGGCACCCAGAAACAAGTGTTTGTCTAGACAGGAAGAAGACAAAAGGCAAATTTGAAAATGTAGATACGTACATCTTCATAAACATGGGTGGCTTAAATAGAGTAGTGTAAAGAGACCCTAGAATCCTTAAATATACCTTATTTTTGTATGTGGCATGATTCTATTTGTTTTACCTAATCATAAAATTATATTAGGTGCTGGAGAAAAACAAATAAAGAGTAACAACTTCTGTAAAATATTTCACATTGCTATAGATTTCAGTTTATTGATACAATTTAAAGTTAATTTTGAATACTCTATGTATATTTCTACTCTCTGTGTACCCATGACTGTCCTGGAACTCACTTTGTAGTCCAGGCTCAGAGATTCACCTGCCTCTGCTCCCAAGTGCTGGGACTAAAGGTGTGAACCTCCACCACCCGGAAGGATTGGATGTTTTGTTTTGTTTTTTAAGTAATTTTTCCATTTTTGGTTTTCAAGACAGTTTTTCTTCATAGCCCTGACTGTCCTGGAACTTACTCTAATGTAGTCCAGGCTGGCCTTGAACTCAACAGTGAGATGCTGTCTTAGTCATAGTCGTAGTCGTAGTCGTAGTCCTAGTAGTAAATCAACAAGTAAAGCATGTAGCTTAAAGTGTGTGTGTTTATGGTTGGGAGCTGGAGAGATGGCTCAGCAGTTAAGAGTACTAGCTGTTCTTCCAGAGGTCCTGAGTTCAATTCCCAGCAACCACATGGTGGGTCACAACCACCTATAATGAGATCTGGTGCCCTCTTCTGGCCTACAGGCATACATGAACACAGAACACTATACACAATAAATAAATAAATAAATCGTAAAATTTTTCATAATTATTACATTTATTTAGTGTGTGTGTGTGTGTGTGTGTGTGTGTGTGTGTGTGTGTGTGTGCATGCTGAGGCACAGGTACGGATGTCAGAGAACTATGAGAATTCTCCACACCATGTGGTTCTTGGTGATTGAACCCAGGTCCTCAGGCTTGGTGGCAAGTGCCTTTACCTGCTGAGCCACCTCACCTGCCAAAACAATTTTTTTTAATTTTAATAAAAGTGGTGGTGTGAAGCTTGCTAGTGCAGTATTGCATTCTCAGCACAAAAAAGAATACATTGGAAATGTCTGCTTTAGGTCTGCTGTAAAGTTTTATTTTATCTTTTAGAAAGGGACTCTCCTTGGCAGCCCTGGCCTGGCCTCCAACTCACAGATGCTTCTGCTTCTGCCTCCCAAGGGCTGAGATTAAAGACCATCATCACACCTTGGCAGTTTTCTGTAATTTTTTTTCTTAGAGACAAGTTTTCTCTGTATCTTTGGAGACTATTCTGGAACTCATTTTGTAGACTAGGCTGTCCTCGAACTCACAGAGATGTGCCTACCTCAGCCTCCCCAGTGCTGGGATTAAAGGCCCAGCAAGTTTTCTATGAATTTAAAAATTTACACCTTAGCTGGTGCTGCTTGTCTGTAATACCAGTTCATGAGTCTGAGGCAGGAGGATTTCCCTGAGTTTGAGACTAGCATGAACTACATAGTGAGTTTCATGTGGGCTATAAAGTGAAACATCTTCTATCTAAAGAAACAAAGTTCAGAGTTCCAAGTTGTAAGCCTCCCAGTGACTTGGGTTCTGTCCATGCTAAACTTTCAAGACCATGGCTCCACCCTACCCCCATACTGGACATAGCATTTAAACAGCTTCCTGTTCCATACTTTCACAGTCATTATCCCCCTTCATGTTTAGTTTCTCATTCTTGAAAATAAGTGTCATCAAGTGATGTAATGTTGTCATCAGAAATCTACCAAAGATCAACAGAATGCTACCCCGAATAACCAAAATGTTCCAAGCCTTTGAAGAACATTGTTCACAGAGGATCTAGGTTCGATTCCCAACACCTACATACCTCTACTATCTGTAACTCCAGTTCCAATGGATTCAAAACCCTCTTCTGGCATCGTTGGGCAGTACATGAAAATCATGCACAGACACATACTCAGTCAAAACACCCAAACACATAATACAAACAAGTATTTAAAATGCCTTAATTTAGACAAGTCTTCAATCTCAACACTGGTAGAACAGAAGCAGGGATTAAAGGCACCTTTGAGTTGTGGTCAGCCTGGTCTACAGAGTGAGTTGCAGGACACCCAGGGCTACAAAGAGAAACCCTGTCTTGAAAAACCAACCAAACAAAAAAATCAGTAAAGCAAAATCAGTAAAGTAAAAATCTTCTACACACAGTAGAAGAAACATCTTTGTTAGTCTTAAGGTGCCCATGTCGAAGCTAACCACTGCAAACAGACTGTATTCATCATATGACCTCTGTTGGGTCTACAGAGGTTAGAGGACTCTTGATTTAAGTGACTGGTCCTATTGCACTGGGGGTGGGTGGCTATCAGTAATACTACTGCAGGATTAAACGTAGGACTTTGTGCATGCTAGGCAAATGCTCTACCATTATGAACCCTTAAAGCATTATTACACTGCTCTGTGTGTATATTGGATTTAGGGGAATTTTCATTGTTTAAATAAATGTGTGACAAAGAAGTATTTGTGTTTTGGTTATTTGGGTTTTTTTGTGTTTGTTTGTTTGTTTGTTTGTTTTGAGACAGAGTCTCTCTACATAGCCCAGGCTGTCCTGGAACTCAGTATGTAGACCAGGCTGGCATCCAAATCCTAGAGATCTGCTTGCCTCTGTCTCCCAAGAACTAGGATTAAAAGCTGCATCACCAGCACTGAGAAGTCTTGGTATGTGTGGACCATACTGGACTTGAACTCAGGGTACTGATAGACCCCAGACCCAGGGTACTACCTTCTCGGTTGGGTGTCCCAAGAACCTAGACCCCGGTGCTGTTGATGCAAACAGCAAGAGGTTTATTGATGAGGCTGTACAGTGGGGCTCCTCTTGTCCTGAGAGCAAGAGTCGTGCCGACTGCAGCCACATGGGTACTTTTAAAGGAAAAAACCCACAAAAGCCGTAAAATTACAATTCCCATACAATTTCCTTTCAACTGATTTATGTCTAGAGGATAATTTCAAAAGATCATGGCTTGATAGCAGGGTGGGTACAATCATGTCTGCTTGCACATTCTTCCCAAAACCTCAAGGGGGGTATCAGGGTGGGAATGAAGGTTACACAAAGGTTACAGTGGTCTTTCCTGGAACACTTGCAATTATCCCAGTCACAGTTGAGCCCATCTCTTAACAGAAATCTCTTTACATTGTTACATTGTGGCAGGGGTGGGTAAGTAATGGATGAGTCAGTTTGCCCTTGGAACTAGCTTTTTAATTCCTCACTCTCCTGGGGCTTGGGGGTGTAAGACTGAAGGGTTAGGGTCTTTCAGGACTACTCCTGCCTTATCACCCACCAAGATCACCACAGTGTTTGGATTAGGAAAGTGACCCACCACACCTGACTTGGAATGTTGTGGCTTCAGTAATTCTCTCCCATTGTCAACTTCTCTCTTGGCTATCCATGGCTGTCCATTGAATTCATACACACACGTACAATTGAATATCTACTCTCCAGAGTAGTTTGTTTGGGAAAAACAGAGGATTGCAGCCTGAGATGTGCATACTTGGCTAACATGGGTGTATCTAAGGAGGTAAAGGGGTGTTTTGAAAGGGAAGAGAAATGCAAGTTACCCACTGTGAGGGACAGCTCACTAGTTCCATGGACTTGTGGCAGTGTTGGTGCTAATTCTTTGGTGATGGTGTCTGTTGTCAAGTATGCAACCCACAGAAGGGGGCTTATTTGGGACAGGGTGGCTATGAGGAATTCTCACAGGCACAGGGCTCTATCTTTATATCCTGCTTCCATGCTGGTAAGGCTTGATGTAAATTAATCCATGTGAATTCAGGTAATTTACACTAGGGCATACACAGTCCCTCCCCACAGGTGGAGTAGACTCCCAGCTAGTTAGAGCCTCTAGACCTCTGCAAACCATGCCTCTGATCCTACCAGGTTACAACCTTTCTTGGCCTACACTAGTTATGGCTGGTAAAATTAACCAGATTCCCATTGAATCAAATACTAACATTACATAAGCATGGACACTTTATTAAGAGATCTATCTTTTTAAAATATTGTATCCTTTTGGGATTCTATCATATCAATGAAAAAAATCTTTCTACATAAAGTGTTTTTCTACTTCTTATCAAGAAAAACAAGCCACTGCTTTATTACTACTGACAAGATCTCAAGTAGAACTCATGTAGCCAAAGATGACCTTGAACTTCTGACATTCTTTGACCTCTACCTCCCAAGTGCTGGGATTAACGGCATGTGCCACCACACCGAGATTATGCGGTGCAGAGGACTGAACCTAGGCATTCACGAATCAAATGAGCTGCATCTCCACCTCCAGAGCAAGTTGGGTTTTTATTTTAAAGATTTTTTTTATTTTATTTTACATGTATAAATGGTTTGCCTGCATGTGCACCTTGTTTGTACAGTGCCCACAGTGGACAGAAGAGGGCATCAGATACCTGGAACTAAAGTTATAAACAGTTATGAGCTACCATGTGAATTCTAGGAACTGAACCTTGGTCCCCAGCAAGAGCAGCAAGTGCTCCTATCCACTAAACCATCTCTCCAGCCCCCTGGAGCTAGTTTTGAGATGACACAGGATCCAAGGATGACTAATAACAAGGTGCCTGTGGTCAATTGTGGCACTAAATAAAGGATTCCTGCTGAGTTCCCCAGCTGAGCCCTGATGGTGATGAGCAGGGGACCTGAAGTAAGAGCCTCAGTAACTCAACATCAGATGAGGATATTGAGCCACACCTAGATGATGGGGCCCTTCTAGGAGCCAATGTACTGATGCAGGTTTAGGGCTTGGTGTACACTGAAAGCTCAAGAAATGCATCTCTGTTTTTGTTGTTGTTGTTGTTGCAGTTGCTGTTGTTTTTTCAAGACAGGGATTCCCTGTGTAGCTTTGTGCCTTTCCTGTTACTCACTTTGTAGACCAGGCTGGCCTCGAACTCACAGAGATCCACCTGGCTCTGCCTTCCAAGTGCTGGGATTGAAGGCTGCGCCACCACAGCTCAGTGGCATCTCTTTTTTTTATTCCTTCTCCATGCTTCAGTTTACTGTTTCTGAGAAACAAAAGGAAGGCAGAGACATGAGAATGGAATGGAACTGAGCTTTGACATGTGGCCTCCCTTAAATCACTCCTCACCCCAAAAGCAGAACAACTTCTTCAGTGAGTTTGAGAAAAATTGACAAGTTGTGCCGTTTGAACACCATCGTCTGATAGGCCAACGCAAATGGCATAAATTAACATCAGAAGAACTACATGGTAATTAAAAACACTGTTACTGAGTAGCACATGGTGGCCTATACCTTTAATTTTAGCACTCAGGAGGCAGAGGCAGGCTGATTTCTGTGAGTTCCACACCAGCCTGGTCCAAATAGTGAGTTCTAGGCAAGCCAGGGCTATAGCAACACATTTCTGTGTCTGTCTGTCTGTCTAACAGAACGGAAGGCCAACTTCAGGGCTGGAATAAAACACAGGCAAGATATTGTGTCCTGGCCCAGCTGCTGAGGCTCTTTTCTGTTTTCCCCACAAGCAGGACAAACTGGAAGTGCTGGATTTATGGTCTGTGAGTCAGAACTTCTTGGATATGCGGCTTTGGTCCATGGATAACTGGCTACCACAGACCTCAAGTGAGACTCAAGCACTAGCAGGCCATTCGAAGGCGGGAGTGAAGAAGCCCTCGAAGGTGGTGGTGGACTTGTTTTTCATGGAAGGCCCCCTTACCCAGTTCTTAGGGTACCTTCTTGAGTGGAGTGATAAGAGGAAAGGCCTGTTACAGCTTTACTGTAATGAGCTTCAGATTTGGTCAGCATCCCATTTTAACCACAAGAAGCTCTCAGAAAAGGTGAACCTGGAGTATGTAGAAACACTGGGCCTCCACGATGCTTTCTGCAATCCAGTTTTCTTGCTTAACTTGGCTTCTTACCTGGGCTGCATGAGGAACCTGCACAAGCTCTCTCTCACCAACATCCAAGGAGATAACTTTATTTCCCCAGAGGAGAAGAGCTATATCATCATCCAGTTCACCTTGCAGTTCGTCAAGCTGGAATGTCTCAAGAAGATGCATCTGGAAACTGTTCCCTTCCTTGAGGGCCACCTGCACCAGCTATTTGGGTAAAGACAGATGCTCTGGAGAGCAGAACAAAGCCCTGTTCCTTTATAATAGTGGGCACCTGCTCCCTGTACCCACTAGTGGATTGACAGTGCTGAGGCATTAGAAATGTCAAGGCATTGTTTCCTGTCTGCTCTGGCCTGGAGAGAGCTCTCACATAACCAGTGGTGCAAATGATCAAGGTTAAGCTGGGGTTGATGGTCTGTAAATGCACCCATGTTTTTTAGCCAGTTATGAAGCAATGAGATCTAGTGAGTGGATTCTAGTTTCTTCCTTAGCTAGTGTGTTCAAGAAAGCTGAAGACACAGGAGGGCATTGAAGAAAGCATGTCACACCTGCATTAGTTCCCAATCTGTGCTCTATTCAGAAGCCATGTATATGGACACAGCAGACTGCCTACTATTTCCCATTACGGAAAGGCTAGGGTTTGTCTTTTCCTTAACTGCAAAGATGCTTTTTATTTTAAGTTAAACTATAGAAATGGATGAAAACTTAAAACAGTGTTTACCAGACATTTCCCTAGGAGCCAAGCTGAAGTATGATCATATTGCCCAACTTGATTCCAGGCAAGTTAGCTGGCCTAAATATTTTCCTTTTCTTAATAAGTAGATTTATATAATTATACAATTAAGTCAAATAGTGAAGTAATGACAATCAAGTGACTTGTGAATCTGAAAAGTACAGATTTAGAATTGATGGTAATATCTGAAATTTTTTAGCAGAAATTAGGTTTGCCTTCTTTGAAGAAATAAGAAAATTTGTCCTACAGATCTCCTGATGTTTCATATGTATATGTTTGTGGGCCTGAGCCAATGTTTGCATACCATGTGCTAGGTGCCCATGGAGATCAGAAGAGGGCATCAGTTTGTTCCCTGGGTACTGTTTCAGGGGATTTTGAGCCACCATGTTGGGAGCAGAATTCATATCCTTTCTAGGAACAGCAAATACTCTTAACTACTGAGCAGTATCTCTAACCCCACTTTCTTTTTTTGACACAGTGTTTCTCTGTATAGCCCCATCTGTCTCTGAACTTGCTCTGTAGACCAGATTGGCCTTGAACTCATGGACTTCAGCTTGTCCCTGCCTCCAGAGATGCTGGGATTAAATGCATGAGTCACCTTCATTCTATTTTAATTTATTTGTGTTATTTGTTTCAGTGGGGTTGGGAGGGAGAGCCACGGCATACTTGTGGAGGTCAGAGGACAACTTGCATCAGTCAGTTTCCTCCTTCAACCATGTTGGATCCCAAGGATCCAAAGCAGATTGTCAGCCTTGGTGACAGGTGCCTTCATCTACTAAGCACTCTCACTCTGAATGGACTGGTTTTGATTGTTTGTTTGTTTTCTGAAACAGTTTCTCTGTATCCTTGGCTGTCCTGGACTTGTGTAGTCAGAAGTTTTCCTGTGTCCCATCTGGTCCCACAGCCACTCAGTCCCAAGTAAACATACAGAGACTTATTAATTAGAAACTGTATGGTCTATGCCCCAGGCTTTCTGTTAGCTAGTTCTTATAACTTAACCTGTTCCTGTTAATCTGTTTGGCCAAGTTGCCCATGGCTGTGCTGTTAGTGGTCTGCTGACACATTGTTGCTCCTTCCATGGCTGGCTTGCATCTTCCTCATCCCACCTTTCTTTTTCCTATATCTCTGCTTGGATTTCCTGCCTGCCTCTCAGCTGTTTTGCCATAGGCCAAAGCAGCTTATTTATTAACCAAGGGGAATAGAAATACATCCCACAGTAGACTTTGCTCTGTAAACCAGGGTGGCCTTGAACTCTGCCTCCCAAGTGCTAGGATTAAAGGCATGTGCTACCACCACCCATCAGGAATGGTCTGTTTTTAAGATTACTTCTTTTTTTTTAAATATAAATTTTTTTTAAAGATTGCTTCTTACTATGTTGCCTAGATTGGCCTTGAACTCCTTGGTTGTATTGCCTCAGCTTGCAGGTATCAATATTATAGGTGTGTACCCCAATACTCAGCTTGCTACCCTGCTTCCTGCCAAGGCAGGACCTAGCTATGTAACTCTGGCTGTCTTGGAATGTATACCAGGCTGGCCTCCTACTCGAGGAGATCCACTTGTCTCTGCCTCCCAAGTGCTAGGATTAAAGATGGACACTGCTATGCCCAGTGTCCATACCCAGTTTTAATGGTTTTAAGCCTGTGTAGGTGATGGATAGTTGGGAAATGTGTGGCACTGAAGTTAGTTGAAGGAAGGGTGCACAGGTAAGCACAGAGAAAGGAACGGAGAAGATGTGCTTGAGGGGTGGTGACATTGGATTGTTCCCAGATCTTGCCTGGGTTGGTCCTCCTTGGTCTTTGCTGTATGTGCCCTGTTAGTCTAGCCAGCATTTGGGTCTTGCTTGATAGTGAGGGAGGATGTGTAGTTAAGGATGGTGCCAGGCCTCAGTACAGATTTTAGTGTGTAGACTGTCATGCAGCATCATGGGTACTGATCTGCCATACAATTAGAAATATTTTGACCCACACTGTCCTCTTCTGTGTTATTACTGGTCATCTTCTGTATTAGCCATCATTTCTAAGAACTGTCTGTTTTCCTAATTAGGTCCTTGAAGACCCCCTTGGATGACCTGGATGTGACTCACTGTACACTCTCAGTATCAGAATGGGACAGTCTTTCTGAGTTCCCATGTGTCAGTCAATTGCAACAACTGAATTTGCAAAATGTCAGATTGACTGATCCATGTCCTGAAACCCTCCAAGTTCTATTAGTAAAAGCTGGACTGACCCTGGTGACCCTGGACTTAGAGGACTGTCAAATTGAGGATCAATATCTCCATGACATCTTACCTGCCCTGAGCAGCTCTCTTCAGCTCAAGTTCAGCTTCTATGGGAACCAAATCTCCTTGCATGCCCTGAGGGACCTACTACACCATACTGCCAGCTTGAGAAAGCTAAGAGTGGAGCTGTACCCTGTTCCTCAGGAGAGCTATGACTACAATGGTACTCTCCACATAGAACTCATGAGAGAATATTGTGATGAGCTTATGGATATTCTGAAAGCCATTAGGGAGCCAGGGAAGGTTGTCTTTGGTACTAAATGCTGCTGCAATTGTGACAATCGATACATCTACAACAAAACCCCATTGTGTGAGGGTCAGCGTTATTATTAGTTGTGTGTAAATATCAACCTTCCTGTGGATGCTGACAGATGAAAAACAAGGCACACGTGTCTGGCCAGAGTACACACAACACATGGTTTTAGACTGATGCTCCAGGGTGGGAGGGAAAAGTTAGTTGCTGCTGGATTCAAGAGGAGGGAAAATTTTTACTTGGGTATGTTGACAGGTGTCATGGGAGTAGATTCTGGCAGGTTGGATATATAAGGATGTTACCCCAGCATGGAGATTATAAATTCATGTTCAGAATTATGAAATGTGTGTTTTCCTATCTTGATGATTAGCATGGTTTACAGTTTTAAATCTAAAATGTCCTGTGAACATCCCCATAAAATGAAGTAGAATTCCTCTAACATTCTCTCTCATGTTTCTGAGACTGTCACATCTCAAATGTGTGGCTAGTTATGGCAGATCCATGCATCCAAGGTTGTCATCTAGAGATTGTGGTAATCTCTGGTGTATTGCAGGTGTAATCCAGGATGCTCAGGATATGAGGACCCATAGGCACATTGAAGAGTTTGACACATGAGGAAAAGGAATTGAGGTTTAAGCCACAGTTCCATAGGGTTATATTTTGGGGGCCCTACAAAATAAAAATTTTAACAATTTTTGTGAGGACTTATTTTATAGTATGTGTGTCTTACTTGCGTGTGCGTGCGTGTGTGGTGGTGTGTGTGTGTGTGTGTGTGTGTTTCCTGAATATGCCTGGTGCTTATGGAGGCTGGAAGAGGGGATCAGATCCCATGGAACTGGAGTTACATGTATACCATGTGGGTACTGGGAATAATGCCCATGTGCTCTGCAGAGGCAGAAAATGCTCTTAACCACTGAGTCATTTCTCTAGTCCCTTAAAAATTTTCAGTTTTTTTGTTTGTTTGTTTTTATGCTGGGTGTGGTGGTAAATGCCTACATATGGCTCTTTGAATTACTGGCCAGTCATTGCTATAAAGTGAGACTCTACCTAATTATATATAAAATTTGTGGGACATGAATGCAGGTTCTAAAAGAGGCCAGAAAAAGGGTGTGGCTTGTAGCTGGAGTTATAGTTATACTGTGAGGAGTCTGAGGATACTAGGAATGGGTTGGGGTCCTCTAGAAGAACAGCAATGGCTCTTAACCCCTAAGCCACCTCCAACCCCCAAATTTTATTTTTCAGTCACATTTCTTTGGAGTATGTGCTACAGTACTTGTGGAACTCAGAACAAATGGGGTTCTCTTATTCAATTATCTGGTTCTTTGGTTAAAGTCAAGTCTCAGCCTTGATGGTAAGTTCCTTTACCAGATGAGCCACCTCACCAGACCTGGTTTGAGTTTTGTGTTATATTATATTTTATTTTTTTTTGTGGGGTGTGTATTTTTGAGGCAAGTTTCTCCTTTTAGCCCCTGCTGACCTGGAACATGCTATGTAGCCCAGACTGGTCTCAAACTCCAGCAATCCTTGTCTCAGCTTTCCAAGGTCCAGGAGGCAACAGCTGCTTTACACTTTGGATTTCTCATTCTGATACAATCCAACTTTGTTAACATCATAATCCTGCCTCGTCATCTTGGATGAGTGCACCATCACATGAAGTTACACCTTTTAGTTTCTTTCTTTCTTTCATTCTTTTTTAACCTTTTAGTGTCTTAAAATTTATAATTTTATCTGGGGGAGGACAGGAGGAGTGATGGTGTGAGTGTGCCTGTGAGTGTCGGTGCCCTGGAGCCCCAGAAGAAGACATTTCTTGGAACTAGAGCTGGCCTTGCAGACCTTTGTGAGGGACCTGCATGGAAGTTGGGAGCCAAACTCTAGTCCTCTGCCAGAGCAACACATGCTTGAACAGCTGAGCCATCTCTCCAGTCCCTCCCCTTTCCCCTTTAGTTTCTCAACTCCACTCAGGAGACTTTATTCACTTGTTTATATGTGGGTACTTGGTGCCATAGTATGTGTGTGGAGGTCAGAGGACAACTAGGTGTTTTTTTTTCCATCATATGTGTCATGGGGATTGAAACAAGTTATTAGTATAAACAAGTATTTTCTATTGTGCCATCTCCCTGGCCCACAAATGCTTTAAAAAAATTCTCGTATATAATGTGTGTGTTTGTGTGTGTGTGTATGTGTGTGTGTATGTGAATATGTGTATTAAATGATATATAAAAATGTATATTCAGATAGTCCCTTGAGAGTTCCATGCATGAATGTAATGTCCTTTGATCATCACTCTCATCCATTCCCTCCCGACTTTCCTGGAGACTTTCCCCAACACATCTTCAAAGCTTTTCTTAACTCCATGTCCTTGGATGGAGAGCTAGCTCAGAGGTTAAGAGCACTTGTTGTTCATGCAGAGTACCCAGGTTCAGTCCCTAACACCTTTCACAATCAACTGACTAAGTTCCACGGTATGTGATGTCATCTTCTAAACTCCATGAGCTCCAGGCACACATGAGAAGCACACATTTTGGGCAGAGAAAACACTTATGCACAAACTATGAGTTCAATTAGTGTGATCTATATGAGCTGTTGTGTGGGGCCATCCATTTGATCATGGGCAACCAGACTCCAAGAAAACGAGTCTCCTTTCTCTTGCAAGAATCGTACCAGCAGTTCCTCAGCTAAGGGTGGGACTTACAAGCTCCTCCCCTACGTATAAGGACTTTTCACTGGCTTGGTCTTGTGTAACTGCTCATAAGTATGACAGTCATGAGATTGCATTTCACAGCACAGCTTCCACCTGAGTCTGACATTCATTTTGGCTCTCCTATGATGTTCTTGATACCACTCTGACATGCAGGGATAAGCTATTGGATCAGTTGGGTCTCATATTAAGTGTACCCATTGCAAAGAGAAGGTTCTCTGATCAAGGTTGAGAGCAGCACTAATCTATGGGTACAAAAATGTTTAGGATAGTAGTTCTCAATGTTCCTAATGCTGTGACCCTTAAAACAGTTCCTCATGTTATGGTGATCCCCAATCGTAAAATTATTTTTGTTGCTACTTCATAACTGTAATTTTGCTACCGTTATGAATTGTAATGTGAATATCAGTGTTTTCCTATGGTCTTAGGCAACTCCCATGAAAGGGTCCTCCAATCCTCCCAAAGGTGACAAGACCCACAGGTTGAGAAACTCTGGTTTAGGGGCTGAGGGAATTTTTCAGTGGTTAGAGCATAGCCATTTCTTATAGAGAACCCATGTTTGGTTCCCAGCACCCACATCAGGTGGTTCACAGCTGCCTATAACTACAGTTCAGGAGATCTGATGTCCCTTCTGTCCTCAGTAGATACCCACACCCATGAATAAATGAATCTTCAAAAATTTGCCATTTGACCAAAGGACCATTTACTGAAACAGTAACTACCCCTGCTTGTGACATTCATAGCTATGGGCTTTTGATTGACTGTATAGTAGCCAGCCTACATTTGCTCTGGAGCAGGTCTCAAGTCCAATCACAATGGAGACAATTCCCCCATAATGATCATGCCGCTGTTGCACCAGCGTGTCCATCTTCCCAGGCAGGATTGCAGTATTCGTGATTTAGGGATGGATAATACCACTGGTGTCTTTTGCATCAGGATGACTCTGACTGATTTCTCTCTGTCCTGTAACCAATGTTGTGTTGTCTTCTGTAATCAAGGTCAGAAGATTTCAGAATATCTAGTTATGATGGACACTTGGCTTGCTCTAGCCATTTACTCTGGTGCTTTGGAGATCAGTCTGTGCCCTGTTATTTGCTGTATAGTTATGATGGGCACCCAAAGACAGTGGCAATAACCTATGTTGTTTTTGGGGCCCCCCTGACCAATGCTTTGGGAAGCTACTCAATGTCTGACACTGAGATTTTCAGTATTTTGTGTTTTCTGCTGTTGGTATTGTTTAACCATGTAAGATACATCAGCTATTTATTTATTTGTTTGTTTATTTGTTTATTTGAGAAAGGATGTGACGGCTATTCTTGGTAGTTGACTTAACTACATACATCTGGAATTAACTAAAACTCAAATGGTTGGCATAACTTTCTTTCTTTCATCTTTTTTTCAACATAGGATTTCTTTGGGTAGCCCTGGATCTAGTTTTGTAGATCAGGCAGAACTTGAACTCACAGAGATGCCGCCCCCCAACTCTGCCCCCTGAGTGTTGGGATTAAAGCCATATGCTACCACTGTCAGGCTGAGGGATTTTTTCTTAAATCATTTGAATTGGGAAAACCCACTTCTCTCTTTTCTTTATCTTTTTGTTTATTCTTCTCTCATAGAATATATCCAGACCACACCTCCTCTCCCTTCCTCCCTCCATCCCTCCATCTCTCCTCAGATCAACTGTTCCTCTATTTACCTTCGGGAGAGAGCGGTTTCCCCAGCGATATCACTGAACATGACATAACAGATGCAGTTAGACTAGGCATAAACTCTCATTTTCAAGGCTGGATAAGGCAACACAGGAGCAGGAAAAGGGTCCTGAGAGAAGGAAAAGTCAGAGACACTCCCACTCCCACTGCTAAGAGTCTCAAAAATGCCCCAAGCTAAACAACCACAGCATGTGTGCATGTGGGCGCCATGGGCCCTTGCCCCCAGCCCCCGACTGGGAGTGGCTGCAGCCTTGCTTGCTTGACCTTGATCAGATGTCCTCCCTATTCAGATTCCCTGCCGGTATCCACACTTCTGAATGCTTAAGGGAAGTTCCTTGTTGTGTATCCTGCATTTTGGGCATTAACTACTTAGATGCAATAATGTAGAACATTGAGTCTGGAATGTAGACCACTGACAGCGAACTTCTGCCCTCCGGGGGTCCCTCCATTTGTGCTGTAAGCCTGTACGTATTTAAGGTTTCTTCCCTCTTTCAATAAACGGCATTCGACATCCAATCGTACGGATGACCCGCTGTCTTTTGTCTCTATTTTTTAATCCGCAGCCCTTCGCTCGGACATGGTAAACGATTATCGGTAATGCGGGCGTTACCGCTACAAATGGAGGTTCCTACCGAGATCCGAGAAAGAAGGACCAGCTGACGGACACTCTTGGAAGGCCGGCCGGCATTTTAAAGGTAAGAGTGGAATGAAATGTTGAAATGGGTGCAGGTAGCTCACAGTCAGTTAATTGGACTGTTGAAGCAGGAAGGCACCAAAGTTAAAAAAGGGCAAGACAGCTAAAGATTTTAAATGAAAAAGGAAATCTTCCCAATAGAGAAGAGGGAAGGAAAGGAAATTTCCCGTTAAAAATGGGGAAAAAATTCTAATAAAAAAAAAAAAAAAAAGGATTTTCCCGGTAAAAAGGGGAAAAATTTTTGAAACTAGGCCTAAAGATTTGGGGCCCTATAGAGGAAGGATGAAGGAAAAAGAGAAGCCTCTTCCCGTGGTAATGGAGGAAGAAAAGACTTTTTCCAGTTGTAGAGTTTTCAGGATAGCTGAAACTCTGAGCTCTCTCTGCCAGTGCAGAGCGGCAACATCTGAATTACAAAGAATCGGCAGGTAGGCCTCATTGCTGCTGGCTGAACAGTAAGGGAGCCCAGAGCTTAAAGTTTTGCTGTCTGTTTGCTTAATTTGGGTTCAAATGTTTTTAATTTTTCCCTCAGAGTGGGAATAATTCAATATTTAGGACCCCTTTGTGGGAAATGTTTTTCTGTTTTTCCCTTATGGCGGGAATAACTCATTAGGTAGTCCCTTCATGGGAGTAGGAAGTTTAAATGTGAGTTTGTGTGTGCGGGGGCACCCAGCGACTGTGGCGGACAAAGGCATGCATGAGATAGCCTGAAGCAGCGGGCGGTCGTGGCGCACGCCTTTAATCCCAGCACTTGGGAGGCAGAGCCAGGCGGATCTCTGTGAGTTCGAGGCCAGCCTGGGCTACCAAGTGAGTTTCAGAAGAGGCCGGGAAGGGACTAGCACTAAAAGTTTAAATGGGCCTAACTTCTGGTGAAAAGTGGTTTTGGTCAGAACATTGAATGCTAAGTCAATACTGTTTAAATAAAGGATGTTCTGTTCTTTTGATTGTCTTGATAAATGTTTGGATGAATGTTTGGATCCTCATTGTAGATAAACTAAAGGAACAAAATTCATAATTTTAAACTATATATTAGGTATGGTCTTGTCTGTTGATCATTACTAAAAATTTGGCTCTACAATTTAAGTTGCCTTCTAGAAATTCTTGGTTTAATTCTATAAAAATATAACACCTAAAATGGATTGGGTTGTTAGCTTATTAAATAATGTTTCTAAGATAAACCCATAAATGATAATCTCTTACTGATAAAGAGGTTACAAAATTAATTTTCCAGTGAATAAAATACAGGTAGATTGGTCCACATTGTTAATAATTGGCTATTTGTGCTAATGTGTTACTTGAAATTGATAAGAAAGGATCCTCTTTTTAAGATTTTATAAAATACTCTAGAAGAGTATTACCTAAAGTTTACCTTTTCAAATCCTATAGAAATTGTATTTAATGCTTTTATAATTGGCATATGTAAAAAGGACCATAAAAACAAAAGCTGATGATAGAATTTCTCAATTATTATTGCTTTCATATTTTAAATTCAAAATGGCACCAATATATAGAACTGGAGGCTTTGAAAGTACAGGGAAATGGGTGTTTTAACAAACAGTTATCAATGATAAACAACATAAATTAAAAATAAAATTATATGGGATCGAGATTAAAAGATTATTGGATTCTGGTGCTGGATATATCTATAATTTCACAAGAATCCTGAGATCCCAATTGGCCCCTTAAAAATTCTACCTCTAACCTACAAGGTATCGGCACAGCTCAGATGCCATTGCAGAGCAGGTTACTTTTAAATTGGAAGGATGAGGAAGGTCATGCAAGAACTTTTCAACCCTTTGTGCTACCTGACATTCCAGTAAACTTGTGGGGACGGGATGTGTTAGATGGTATGGGAGCTGTACTTACTACACAACCTGTGACAGACGAAAACTGTGTCACTAGGGGTCCTGGGGATACTAAAGGATTAGGGTCTTTTCCATAGAGGTCACTGCACAGCAGCCTTCAATAATACAACCGATAAAAATCACTTGGAAAAGTGATGACCCTGTATGGGTGGAGCAGTAGCCCCTTACTAAGGAAAAATTGGAGGCTGCATATGCATTGGTTAAGGAGCAGTTAGATGCTGGACATATCATTCCTTCCACTTCACCTTGGAACTCACCTATATTTGTTATTAAAAAGAAATCAGGAAAATGGAGGCTGTTACAAGATCTTAGAGCTGTAAATAAAACCATGCTTCTCATGGGAGCAACACAGCCTGGCTTGCCTGCCCCTGTGGCAATTCCTAAGCATTGGCACTTAATTGTGGTTGACTTGAGGGATTGTTTCTTCACCATTCCTTTGCATGCCGAGGACAGTCCTCGCTTTGCTTTCAGTGTTCCTTCAGAAAATCTTAAGGAACCTTATCAGAGATATCAGTGGGTGGTATTGCCTCAAGGAATGGCCAATAGCCCTACTATATGTCAAATTTATGTGTCTTTGGCCCTAGCTCCAGTTCGAAAAGCTTTTCCAGGTGTTTATATAATTCACTATATGGATGATATATTAATGGCTGCTAAAGATAAAAAACTTGTTTTTGATGCCTTTTCTTATTTACAAGAGGTTCTTAGCTTGGCTAATTTACAGATAGCCCCAAAAAAGGTACAGGTATCTTTTCCCTATCATTATTTAGGTCATGAATTGTTACGCACGGGCATACGCCCACAAAAGATTACTCTGCGTATGGATCAGCTACGCACACTTAATGATTTCCAAACCTTTCTGGGAGATATTCAATGGCTTCGGCCCACTTTAAAAATTCCAACAGGTCAGCTTCGCCCCTTGTATGATGTCTTAAAGGGCAACCCTGACCCTTCATCGCCCCGTAAATTAACAGCTGAAGGACGTGTAGCCCTACAACGTGTGCAAGAGGCCCTGGAACAGGCTCACGTACAGTATATAGATCTTAATTCTCCCTTATTGTATTTGATATTTTGTTTTACTCATTCACCTACTGGAGTGTTTTGGCAAACAGGTCCTATTTTATGGGTACATTCCCCAGCTTCTCCAGCAAAAATCACCACTCCTTATCCACAGGCTGTCGCTCAGATTATATTTAAGGGAATCAAGATCAGTGTTCAAACTTTTGGTAAAGAGCCAGATATTGTGGTGACCCCATACACCCAGTCTCAAGTAGCATGGTTGCAAGCTAATGATAATGATTGGGCCATATTGACATGCTCCATGCAGGGTCAGTTTGATACTCACTACCCTCCAATGATGTGTGTCAATTTTTTAAATTGCATCCTGTTATATTTCCCAAGATAGTACAAATGACTCCTATTCCTCAGGCCTGTGTGGTATTTACTGATGGCACTTCACGTGGTTTTGCTGTGGTGGTTTCTGGTAACATAGTAAAGAGAATAAAGGTCCAGGGCACTTCTGCCCAGGTGGCAGAGGTACAGGCGCTGTTGCTTGCTTTACAGATGTTTTCTGATGAGAGTGTAAATATTTATACTAATAGTCAATATGTGGCACATGCCATTATGCCTTTGGAAACAACAGCCTATATACCATCCATTTCTTCCATTCATGAATACTTATTACAAGTGCAAGGACTTATATGGTCTCGCTCACATAACCTTTATGTGGGCCATATTAGAGCTCATACTCAATTGCCTGGACCTCTAAGTGAAGGTAATCAGAGGGCTGACGCCATTACTCATATGGCTGTCACATTAGTCTGTTCTGCCTTTGATAAGGCTACTCAGTTGCATCAGCGTTATCATCTTAATGCTGGATCTCTCCGTTATCATACAGGCATAACCCGGGAACAAGCCATCCAGATAGTTAAATCATGCCCTATTTGTGTGGAATTTTTACCTGTTCCTCATTTGGGAGTTAATCCTAGAGGACTTTTACCTAATCATGTGTGGCAGATGGATGTCACACACGTGCCTTCCTTTGGAAAATTACAATATGTCCATGTGTCTATTGATACATATTCTTCTCTAATTTTTGCTTCTCTCCATTCAGGGGAAAAGGTTAAGGATGTAAAAAATCATTGTCTTCATGCTTTTGCTTACATAGTGCCAAAATACATAAAGACTGATAATGGTCCCACCTACAGTAGTACGGGATTTTCAAAATTCTGCCAAGATTTTTCTATTGTTAATAAGACTGGTATTCCTTATAATCCTCAAGGGCAGGCTATAGTAGAACGCTGCCATCGTACCTTAAAAACTTATATTGCTAAAGTAAAAAAGGGGGAGTTAGGGGCTCATCTCTCCTCTCCACATTCTATTCTTTCCCTTGTTTTATATATTTTAAATTTTTTATCGGTGGATTCTGCTGGAGTATCTGCTGCAGATAAGCACTGGAGGGCTCCTGTTGCAAATCATCCTCTGGTGCGATGGAAAGATCTTTCTACTGGCACTTGGAGGGGACCCGATCCGGTGTTGGTGTGGGCCCGGGGATCTGTTTGTGTCTTTCCACAGGACAATGAAGTTCCTCTCTGGGTTCCTGAACGCTGTGTGCGCCCTGTGGTTGCTGCTGAATCCCAACATGGCAGAGACCTATTGGGCCTTCGTAAAGCACTCTCCCCTTCTGATGCCAATGGGGATTGAGAGCCCAATACGGCCAGCCTTGGCAAACATTATTGTAAGCCTAGGAACTGTAGCCATGTGGTTGGATTCCTCAGAAGGTAATGTATGGTAACTTTTTTCAAAAAACATTGAGAATGTACCACACCTTGGAGATTAAGGATAACTCTGAAGGTCAATGAACTTCAGTTGTAAACAGTAGCATGCCAGCTAAGCCTTTTTCGCATTTTGCAACCCCCCTCAAGCTGGTGTAGTACCTACTTTTCATGAATGGCTCTGTGCAACATTTATTTGCCTCCTGAAATTCATCTAGCCTTTTTGAAGATACCTCAAAATTTGTGAGCCTGAATGTAGCCATTATTGAGGCCATTAGTTCTGCTCCTTGTTTGCTGTTTTTGTTTTCTGTTTTCTATGTTTCTCAGTTGTTCTCTTGCAGACCTGCCAGCCTAAGTAGTGCTGGGATCAAGAAAAATGGGCCTTGGTGGTTTGTGTTCCTGGAGCCGTGTCCATGCCAGTGGACCATGGCAGCTAGACACAGATGATGCTCACACGCTCCAGAAGAGACTCTGACATCGCTGTTGCCGTTGTTGCTGTTATAGCAGTGGTGGCCACTGCTGCTATTGTTTCTGGGATTGCTATTTCATAATTGGTTACTACAGCTAGCACAATGGAGACCCTGGCAGCAAAAGTAGCTACCACAGTTAGTTAATCTTTCTTCTTATTGGGCATGACAAATTTAATTCCACTTTTATACATTATAATTGGCTTTGAAAGTTGTAAA
This sequence comes from Peromyscus leucopus, assembly GCF_004664715.2. Lineage (NCBI taxonomy): Eukaryota > Metazoa > Chordata > Mammalia > Rodentia > Cricetidae > Peromyscus > Peromyscus leucopus. The sequence goes on along the minus strand of NW_023504594.1, from coordinate 20,844 downwards.
AATTATTAAAACTCAAGTTCCATTTTCTTATGGGATACCACCTTACAAGGACTCCTATTTACAGTAAGGCTCATTTAAGAAGGGAATGGTTCAATTGCCTTTAGCCTCCTGGCTATGGGTGGGTTCAGACTTCTGTTGGTCTTTTCTGTGTCGCACAGATTGCAAGCCCAGTGTCACTTTGAGATCTTTGGCAGCAGTCACTCTACAGCTCACATGGTTGAGTCTGTATGATAATGAGTATTCAGAGACAGGTAATGCTTGGGGGGCTGCCACCAACCTAAGACAGAGCACTTGTGTGGCCTGGGCAAGTGTCTCTATGACGGGTAAGGTGGTCTGCTGGTCCCACACAACCTAAGTCAGAAGCTCATTTAATAAAAAGGGGGGAACTGTGGGCGCCATGGGCCCTGGCCCCCAGCCCCCGACTGGGAGTGGCTGCAGCCTTGCTTGCTTGACCTTGATCAGATGTCCTCCCTATTCAGATTCCCTGCCGGTATCCACACTTCTGAATGCTTAAGGGAAGTTCCTTGTTGTGTATCCTGCATTTTGGGCGTTAACTACTTAGATGCAATAATGTAGAACATTGAGTCTGGAATGTAGACCACTGACGGCGAACTTCTGCCCTCCGGGGGTCCCTCCATTTGTGCTGTAAGCCTGTACGTATTTAAGGTTTCTTCCCTCTTTCAATAAACGGCATTCGACATCCAATTGTACGGATGACCCGCTGTCTTTTGTCTCTATTTTTTAATCCGCAGCCCTTCGCTCGGACATGGTAAACGATTATCGGTAATGCGGGCGTTACCGCTACATGTGCAGAGGACCTAGCACAGACTAATACAGTCTCCATGATTGCCACATCAGTCTCTGTACGCTCCTGCGAGTCTTGCTTAATTGATTTTTGTTGACTATGTTCTTCTGTTGTCCTCAGCAACTCGGACTCCTACAATCCTTCCTTGCCCTTTTCTGAGGGGTTCCTTGAGTTCTGCCTAATGTTTGGATGTAGGTCTCTGTATCTTCTCCCATCAGTTGCCTGAGGAATAGAGCCTCTCTGATGATAATTGTTCTAGACCCCATCCAAGATCTCTGAGCCCTGCTGCTTCCCATTCCTGGCCATCCAGGCAGTGTTGGGCATGGGCTCCCTCTTGTGGCTCTGGCCTCAAGTTAGACCAGTCATTGATTGGTCACTCCGATGTTCTGTGAGCCACCTTTGCCCCAGCATGTCTTGTAGGTAGGACAAGTGTGGGTTGAAGGTTCTGTGGCTGGATTGGTTCCTAGTTCTACCACTCTGAGCCTTGCTAGTTTACAGAAGATGGAAGGTTTGGGCTCCATATCCTCCATTACTACAAGTCCTCCATAGGGACATCATCACAGGTTTTAGGAAGATTTCACTGCTCTAGGTTTCCATATTGTCCCCTAAATGATGCCCCTTCATATTCCAGTCCTCTTTCCCATACTCTCTCTTCCTCCTTCCCTCCCTCCTATCCCCTCCTGATCATCCCTGTTCTCATCCTCACCAACTCCAAGTCCACCCAAAAAGTCTATTTCTCCTTCCCAGGGAGATCCATATGCTCCCTCCCAAACCCTACCCACAGAGCCTAGCTACTTATCTCTCTGGGTGTGTGAATTATAGTGTGATAATCCTTTCCTTAACAGCAAATATCCACTCTAAGTGAGTATGTATCACATTTGCCATTCTGGGTCTGGGTTGTCTTGCTCAGGATGATTTTTTTCTAGCTCCATATATTTGCCTGAAAATTTCATGATGTCCTAAAATTTTCTTGATATCTTATTTTCTTTATTTCTTTTTTCTTCCCTCTTTTTTTTTGATGGATTTGGTTTGGTTTTTTGAGAAGGTGTTTATTTGTGTAGCCTTGGCTGTCCTGGAACTCACTCTGTAGACCAGGCTGGCCTTGAAATCAAAGAGATCCATGTGCCTCTGCCTCCTGAGTGCTGGGATTAAAGATGTGTGCCACCATACCCAGCTGAAGTCATTTTTCCTGATAGCTGATTTTCTAACTCCAATGTGTAAGTATATCACATTTTCTTTACCCATCCTTTGGTTGTGGGACATCCATGTTATTTCCAGTTTCTGGCTATGACTTATTAAGTCACTTTGAACATAGTTGAGCAATTGTCCTTGTGGTCGGATGAAGCAATTTTTTGGGATATGATGAAGAGTGGTATAGCTGGGTCTTGAGGTAGATTGATACCCAATTTTCTGAGAAATTGTCATATTGATTTCTAAAGTGGTTGTACAAGTTTGCACTCCCACCAAGAATGAAGGAGTGTCCTTCTTGCTCCACGTTTTTGCTAGGATGAGCTGTCACTTGTGCTATTTATTTTAGTCATTATTTATGGTTTGTTAAGATGCAGTCTCAAAGTAGTTTTGATTTACATTTGGCTTTTATGGCTAAATAAACATATTCTTTTTGTGGTTTTTTTGGGGGGGGCGGTGGTTTTTCAAGACGGGGTTTCTCTGTGTAGCTTTGTGCCCTCCCTAGAACTCACTCTGTAGCCCAGGTGGGCCTCGAACTCACAGAGATCTGCCTGCCTCTGGCTCCCGAGTGCTGGGATTAAAGGCGTGTGCCACTCATGCCAGGCTTAAACATATACTTTATTTTCATCATGTCAGGGAGCATAGCAGCTGGCTGGCAGGCATGACACTGGAACAATAGATGAGAACTCAAATATTGAGACAACAACCATGAGGAAGAGAAAAAGCAGAGAGAACTAACCGTGAAGAGCATGGGCTTTCAAGCCTCAGATCCACCTGTAGTGACAAGCTTCCTTCAACAAAGTCACAATTCCTAGTTCTTCAACAGTTCTACCAACTAGAAACCAGGCATTCAAATATATGAGCCCATGGGTCCATTACAAACGACCAAAGGAAAAAAAATATTCTCCATTTTAACTGTGTAGCTAGCTACATGTGTGTTTGTCTTTCTTTAAACCAGTGGATCTCAACTTTCCTAATGCTGCCACCCTTTAATACAGTTCCTCATGTTGTGGTGAGCCCCAACCACAACACATTTTTGTTGCTATTCATAACTGTAATTTTGCTACTGTTATGAATCATAATGTAAATATTTGATATGCAGGTTATCTGATATGTGACCCTTGTGGAAGTGTCATTTGACCCCCACAGGTGTCAGGACCCACATGTTTAAACCATTCAGAGTTTAAATGCTTTTTTTTTTGACTGTGGGTTTTTATTGATAAGACTAATTAGGACAATGTGTCACTATGCTTGGCTTGCTATAGCTATTTAACTCTGATGACAGATGTCAGTCTGTACCCTGTTCTGTTTTTTTGGTCTTATATACTATGGCCCTATATGGTAACTTTCAGCCCTGAGTGACTCCATTTTGTAACAGTTACATCCAAATACTGGATTTGCCTTCAAATACTGAGGCTGAATAACTGGTCTTACCTGTGAGTTAACAAACATTTTCAGTCGAGCACCACACTGGCATAAACTGATGCATCATATCTTAACTCTCATAAATTTACTCCTGCACAAGTTTGAGCATTTGAGTTCAGATTCTTCAGCATCCTGATAAAAACTGGGACCTGTGATGAGGGGGAGTATCAGCAAACCCTGTGATGAGGGGACAATAGACAGAATCTGGGAGACCACTGGCCAGCCAGTCTACCCCAAGAAGTGAGCACCAGGCTGGCAAAAAGCCTTAAGTGGAGAAGTAATGTTGACCTATGGACTCCACCTAGGCATCCACAGACATGCACACTACACACACTAGCACCATCCTTCAACATAGAAAACTTTATTCAGTGATGCTAGGCATGACGTTGCGTACCTGTAATCTCAGAACTCTGTTGGCTGAGGCAGAAGGATCATGTGTTTGAGGTTATTTTGGGGCCAGAGGCCTTTCCCACTCTCCATTTACAAAGGAAATATTAAGGAATTTTTTATAGTGTATATTTAACAAAGACATGATGCTACATGCTGAAAGAAGGGCTGACCTTCTGAAATAAGAGGTCACCATCTGAGCTCAGATATTGTCTCTGCCTGAGCCAAGATTCTCTGCACAAACATCATGTGTTTTTGACAGTTGAGTTATCACTCAGGCCCTCTTCAGCTCAAGTTTTTACTTTTCTTCAGATTATAATTGGTGAAGGGTCCTTCAGAGTTTGTTATGTTTTATAGAAATCAGCATGCATCTAAAAAACATATTTACACATTAGTCCACTAGAACATATATATTTAATTTTTTTTTACATTTATTTATGCACATTTTTTGCCTGCATATAAGTCTGTGAGGGAGTGTCACATCTCGGAGTTACAGACAGATTTTAGTTGCAATGTGGATGCTGGGATTTGAACCCGGGTCATTTGGGAAAGCAGTCAGTGCCCTTAACCACTGAGCCATCTTTCCAGCCCCCTAGAATATATGTATATTTTTATTTGTTTTATTTTGTGTGTGCCTGAACATAACATCGTGCCTGCCATTGCCTGCTCATGGAACTGAGAGGTCAACTTTGGGAGTTGGTGCCCCCTCTACTATGTGAGTCTCATGAATCAAACTCAAATTATCAAGCTTGGATTCAGGTAACCTTTGTCCATTGAGCAAAGGCTACCAATATTTTTAAAAACATAAGAATGAAGAAAAACACAAAAGATTTTACACAAAATTCTTTATTGCTACTTGATTAAACAGACACAACAAAACACGATGGCCAGGCTAAGGAACTCATTAACAAAATAAGAGAATTTACCACTTCACATTTATTATGAGGCAGTAGCGACTGGCAATCCTTATGAAGAGAACAGGAACCTTTGTCCATTCCCTGGAGACCTTAATGTGCAGAAAGCCAGCAGAGGTTGGGAGCCCTGAAGATTTGCATGCCATAGTCTGCTTACCTACAAGCTGTGTGTAGCTAGAGTTTCCGTGCCTTGCCCACAGTCAGGACAAATCTTTGTCACCTGCCAGTCCCACAGCCACTCAGACCCAACCAAATAAACACTGAGACTTAATATTGCTTAAAAACTGTATGGCCTTGGCAGGCTTCTTGCTAACTGTTCTTATAGCTTAAATTAATCCATTTCCATAAATCTATACCTTGCCACGGGGCTTGTGGCTTACCGGGATCTTCACATGCTGCTTCTTATGGCGGCGGCTGGCAGTGTCTCCCCCCCCCCATTCCTGTTCTCTCAATTCTCCTCTCTGTTAGTCCCGCCTGTACTTCCTGCCTGGCTACTGGCCAATCAGAGTTTTATTTATTGACCAATCAGAACAAATTGACATACAGACCATCCCACAGCAGCTGTGCTTGGGAGTATAAGTCAGTGACCTCAGCAATCATGGAGTGTAGGGAAAAGGACAAGGAGTTCAAGACCAGCCTAGGCTACATGACACCAAAAAAAGAAAGAATGAGAATGCAAGGGAAGAATGTCCTTTAGAGAACAAAAGATTCGGGTCCAGTCCTGACTGGATCCACATTTTGAAATGCAGAACACTCTGACACCACTTGAAAGCCAAGTCCCATTGTTTTCCATGTCAAAGTGAGCCCCTGTGGTCTGACTCTACCACACACCATTTTGTTTCTAACACATTGAACAGAGTCAGAAGATGTGTGTTCAGGTTCCTGTTGATGGGAGACTTGTCCATAGACTTTCTTTTCTAGGTATCCAAAAGCAACCTTCCCCTATTTACTGCCAACAAATGACAAAGTGTGGTCTTCATGTCATAGAAACAGAGATGGCAACATTCAAGGCAGAACTGAGTAGCAAAGAAAATGGAGCATGGATGCCTTACAGTTCAAAGTGTGTTCATGATCATCTGTCTACTTGGATGATATAACCCATATCATAGCACTCCAGAGGGGCAGGGTACAACTTCAGGATCAGCTGAGTCAGGTTGCCTATGTAATACATAAGGACCTTTAGGACACCATGGAGACATCATTGTCATAGAAATTGACCCTGATGAGCTGATAGCACTGGCTCAGGGCAGGGAAGAGAGCACTGAGCTGAGAGTCCTTCATCCTACAATGTTCTGATTCCAGGCTGTGCAGAATGTCTGCAACACTCTCTAGGAAAACTCTGAGAGGCACAGTACTCAGATCAGATGAAATGACATCTCCCAATTCCAGATGTCTGATGATGGAGGCTCAGAAACTGGACAAAAGACTCTGAAAACTTGCAGAGAGAGATGGACAGGGACTCCAACGGGGTCTTCAGATACCTAAAGGAGAGCCCAAGGGGTTAGTTTGGCATATAGTGATGGGGTTGACCTAGAGTAGAGTCGAACACATATCCAGGGCCAGTGTGACCATGGGATAGCAGTGAGAACCCAGTACTGCCTCCTCACTCAAGTCATACCATTGTTGGCTGCAGCCAATCACCATCATGATAAGACTCAATCATTATTGTGATATCTACAGTGGCTGCCAGTCATCAAATGCCCTCTAGTCTATATGGGAAAACAGAAATGTTTGCTGTGATAGCAGAAGGAGCTCTCCCTTCTTCCTTACCTGAGCAACTGAATCATGTAGCCACTGAGAAATTAGGTGCCAACCATGTAGAGATGCTAGAGACAGTTGAGTTTGGAGAACTGAGAAATGAACTTGGTGACTATCTTCTCCTCTGTGTCTGTTAGTGTATTTATAAGACTGAAGAGGTTCTCATGGAGTAGTGTTAGAAAGAGCTTGAGAAGATTTCTCATCTGGTCAAGGCAAGGTATGAAACAAGTCATTGTGGACAGGCTCCACCCTGTATGCAACTCTTTGACACAATCCGTCTGGAAAATCTTCAAGACCTTCCTGGCAGTGTACAGGGACCATGCCCAAATCTGCATTTTCGTATAGCACAGCTGCAGGGAAATATTGGGGACTATGGGGGGCCAGCCCCTGGATAGTCCTCTCCCAGGGTCTGGGAAGATTCTACAACCAGCTGATAATTAATCTTTAATGGGAAGAAATGAATCTATGTACACGAAATCCTTAGTTCATACACTTTATTATTATTCTGTGATAGTTCTCTCTCTACACAGCTTCTATTCTGCTCTCATGCCTAGCTCCTTCCTTGCCTTATTTCTCTATATTTGTCTACTGTCCCTCTAGATCTATCTTAATTCCTTCATCTAGTTCTGTCCCTTCTAGTTCCTCATCTATCTAGTTCTTTCCCCTATCAGCTCCTCTCCCATTTCCTTCTCTCTCATCTGGCTCTTCCTCATCTTGTTCTTCCCCATATGGCTTTTCCGCATCTTCCATCTCATTCCTCTTGTCCTCTCTTCTAGCCCTTCAATCCAGTTCTTCCCCATCTCAGTTCATTCCTCTCAAGTTCTTAACAATCTAGTTCTTCCATTCTCTTTTCTTTTCTCCATCCCCCAGGGCCCTGGGAGTCCTGGTATATATACACCTACAAGCAGTATTCCCAGCCGGGCAGTGGTGGCGCACACCTTTAATCCCAGCACTTGGGAGGCAGAGCCAGGCGGATCTCGGTGAGTTCGAGGCCAGCCTGGGCTACCAAGTGAGCTCCAGGAAAGGTGCAAAGCTACACAGAGAAACCCTGTCTCGAAAAACAAAAAACAAAAAACAAAAAGCAAGCAAACAAAAAAAAACAAGCAGTATTCCCTTAGCAGTGCAAAGCCAGGCTTTCATGGTTAAATGGAGGGGTGATAAGAATCACATAGGAAGGCAATAACCATTAATTATCATTTGCAACCCCAAAGGGAAGTGACCAATGGGGAAATGAATTAACTAAAGGCTAAATTCAGGTAATATCTAAGAAGAGGGCTCTTATGTGCTCAACTATAATCTTAAATGTGATTGGTAGCGAGTGTTAAGAATCTATAAGTTGCTAGGTCAATGGGAGAAAATAAAACTGTCTTCTTTTTTCTGTGGCTCCCTCCTATCTGTCCAAGCCATCTGCCATTTTTCTGCAGGGTGGGGGAAAGTGTGCTCAGTCGCTCGGCAACCTGTGTACAGATAGATGCCTCTGGTGATAATTAAAGGGAGATCTGGAACTGGAGGTAAGGTTTGGGAAAGGAGGAAGTAAACCTTAATTGGCACATCTGCCAGCCTTCTCAAACAGGTAGCCCGGATGCTTAATAGAGAGTACAGAGGTATCTCTGATAAAGTACTTTCCTCCATCTGGGGATGGACCTGGCTGGATGCTGCTAATGATAATTACAGGGAGGCTTGAACTGGGGTTCTGGCTGAGCATAGCTGTCAGCACAGAAGGTTATCTAAATATTCCTAGAAGTGGTTAGGTAAGGAGTTAGCAGTCTATAAAGTTGGTAAGGCTCTAAGAAAGGAGGGTCCGAGCTGAATTGTGTAAAGCTATTACTTAACATCCACCTGACCTAGGTGGTGTCTCCTTGTGGAATTTATCTTAAATCAGGAGACTTGCATGTGGACTGTTATTACTGCTAGTCCTTGAAAGTAGCCAAGGGAGATATCTGATTGCAGAGAAAGCCTTTCCTGAGGCTCTCCAAATACCTGGAATGTGTATGTCCAGAGAGTGATCAGTCCACACTGTTAGCCTTTCTTAGGGAAAAGTCAATTGGGAAATCTATGAAGGCAAACATGATTTTCATAACAGAATACAGCCGATATATAACAAGCCAAGTAACACCAAAAACTCCTTGGGATTTGGCTTCCTCTGGAGGAATTCCCTGACTCCTCCAGGTAGTGACTTTGCCATAACCAGCTGAGTTCTTATGATATTCCTGCAGCCCACATCAGGGAACCTCTTCTCTCCTGTGCCCACTGCAACAAATATGCTTGGTGTTCATCCTGAATGAACCCAAATCAAAGGTCTTGACCACCTTCAAATGTCACACCCATGCATATCTAGGAAGGTGCTTTGCTCTTTGCTTTTCACACACAGCCTCTGCTGAGCACTCTCCATTCTCTCTTTCAGCCCATCCATCCCAGAAGTCGTGGTGCACATTCCTCAGAGCACTTGAAGCTTCTGCCTCCTGTGAGTAGAACAGAAGTGTCAGGAGACACAAAAGACCCAACCCAGAGTCAGCTTTTCTCAGGCAGCTCCCATGTCAGCTGTTCCCTGCTCTGCTGTGTCTTCTACATATTTATTCTCTCCAGTGCTGGGTCTCCACACAGTAACTCGAACCAGCCAGGCAAAGGCTCTGGAGACCTGCCCAGCTTCCTCCACTCATTTCTCTGGACTTCTGCTGTCACTGTTTCTATTAGCTGGTGGAGACACAGGAACAGACTCATTCTCCTGTAGCTACAGCTCCAAGCTGTGCAGCATACTTAACAGACATTTGCTACCAGGACCCTTGGAGAGCTGTCCAGGCTTCTGCAGCTCTACAAGATGATACCAAATAAACATACTTAATGATCTCATGATTCAATATTGTGAATGGATGCTGAATTCCCTAAAACATAACTGTGAATGTCCTTAACCAATTATATAAATTTTCTTTTGAGATTCTAATATAATTAAACATTTCTGCCTTAAAAACCCTGCTGTATATTTCTCATTGATGTTCAAAAGCATGATCTCCTTTTACATTAAATGGTATTACATGCATATATGTATATGTACATATATAAATATTCCTCATTATACCCTGCTACATCTGTATAGTGTCACTTGAATGTATGTTTCTAGGGCCACCTATTATGTTCCCAAAAAAAGTAGAAATGTCAACAGAAGGTGCCTGGATAAACAGCTGAGAAGTCAAAAGCATTTGTTCTTTTCAGGACCTAGGTTAGGTTCCCAGTAACCATGTGGTGACTCACAACCCTCTGTAACTCCAGTTCCAAGGGACCAGACAACTGTTATGACTTTTCCAGGCACTGCATGAACTATGATGCATGCACACACAAAACAAAACAAATATTTAAAATATGTAGAAGAAGCCTAGAGTGTTGTTTGTTTGTATGTTTGTTTTGTTTTCACCCATGACTCACTTCAGATTAATATGTCTGGCCTTTGAAAATAATTTTTAAAGTTTTATTTTTCATGGGAGTGGTGGCATAGGTCTTTGTCCCTGCAGAGGTAGTTGAATTTGTGTGACCTGGAGCCCAGCATGGTTGACATAGTGAATTCCAGCCCAGCCAGAGTAACATATGGACATATCTTTGTTTCTGAAAAAACAAACAGAACAAAAATGATTGTACTTTACATCATGTGTCTGAGTATTTTACCTACGTGTGTGTTTGAAGCCTAAGGAAGTCAGAAGAATTAGGTATGCCATGAAATGGAAGTAAAGTTGGTTTAGGAAACAATGTGGATGTTCTGAGTGGGGATTCAGGAATCAGATGAACATTGGAAGCCAGTTTTAGGAAAGGGTATATGTAACTTCAAAGTCTTTTAGACAATTACCCACAGGTGAGTCATGGTGGCCCATGTTTGCAGTTCCTACATTAGGGAGGCAAGGTATGAAGCTCCTGAAGTTCAAGTCAACCCCCAGGGACATGGCTTGTTAAAGGCTAGCCTGGGGCACTTGATAGCCTGTCTCATATCAAAAGTAAACACACAAAATCCACCAAGCAAGCCAACAAAAATAACTATCACAGAAAGCAATGAAAAATCTTATAATTCTACAGGCTTGAGTCAGTGCCTGACCTTCTGGGCATGGATCACCCCATGCAGAGACCACTGAGTCTACTACCCACAGGCCACCTTCAGGGATGATTCCTGCCTCATGGTGACAGACACATATCCCTGCTTGTTTGATCCAACACAAATGTTTCAGACTTTGTTTGTAAAGATCATTGAAATACTATAAAGTTAAAGGCTCAGTACCACTAGCTGGAAGGCTGCATGGTTCACAGTGTGAATTAGTGGGTAGCCCTGGATGCATGTCCATTTCCTACTCATGACAGTAGAAACAACTGGTTACAGGCTAATGTGTAACTCAACACTCAGTAGGCTGAGTCAGTCAGGCAGGTTTCCTTGTATTTGCAACCAACATGTCTAATCCTAGAATCTCAGGGTAGCCTGCACTACAGAGTGAAATCTTGTCTCAAACAACAAGAACACATGAATGAGTCTTCCAACTAATTACCGAATAGATTTTGCAAAGGCCAGGTAGATGGTTCAGTAGGAAAGTGCTTACCTATGACATGTAGGTAGTGTCATTGAAAATAAGAGAATATCAATGAATTTTTATTTTTCTTTACAGGATTTCTCTATGTAACTGCCCTAGCTGTCCTAAAACATTCATTGTAGACCAGGTTGGCTTTGAATTCAGAGGGATCCACCTGCCTCTGCCTCCTGAGTGCTGGGATTAAATGTGTGCACCAATACTCCCCGCTAAAAGATTTTTTTCTTCTAAATGTGTACCTGGGAATGTGAATACACAAACTAATTACTGAATAAGCATTTAATTTAATGATGTGCAATACATTCATTTATTTATTAAATAAGTGAAGAAAACTTCATTTCCCCACTTTTTAAACATTTGTTTTTATTATTTTTAACTATATACATGCATGTGTCTCTGATGAGAAATGTATACAGGGATACAATTACCCACAGAGTCCAGAGGCATTGGATCCATTTGGATTCACAGTTTCAGGTGGTTTTGAGCTACATTACATGGGTGCTCACAATTTTAGTTGGGTACTCAGAAGAGCAGTCTCTACTCTAAACACCTGAGACACCATCCAGCTTATAAATGTTGATGAAGACATGGTCTCATTGTGCAGACACAAAAGGCCTGGGGTCATCATGTAGCCCTGTGGGCCCTGCACACAGACATCAGCCCCTTCTTTCTTGGAGCACTGAAATAAAGGGGTTCAAATTTTGTTTCTTTGTCTAGAAGAAGTGACAATCCTATTTTTGTCTCCTGTTGTGAAAAATGTGAGGCAGCATCTGATGCAAACCACACTCTGTTTTTGAAACAGGGTGTTTTAATGTAGTTCTAGCTTTTCTGAAACTCTTTTTTAAAGCCTTATTTATTTTTTATGTATATAGTATTCCAACTGTATATATGCTTGGGCACAAGAAGAGGGTACCAGATCTCCTTACAGATGGTTGTGAGCCACCACATGGTTGCTGGGAATTGAACTCAGGACCTCTGGAAAAGCAGCTAGTGCTCTTAGCCTCTGAGCCATCTCTCCAGCGCTATTCTGAACCATATTATGTAGATCAGCTTGCTTCTGCATCCATGATGCTGGCATTAACAGTATGTTCACCAATGCCTGATTCAGCTCTCATTATTGGTGACTTTTTTTCTGTTCACTGTGCTGGACTGGTCTTTACAGAAACACCCTCTTCTGTCAGAAAGCCAAGGGCACGATTTCCTTCCATGACACAGATTTAAAACTGTTCTGTGTACAAGGACTCCAATATGCAGTAAGGCTCATTAAGGAAGGAAATGGCTCAGCTGCCTTTAACCTACTGGCTATGGGTGTGATAGGACCTCTATTGCTCTTTTCTGTGTCGAACACACAGATTGCAAGCCCAGTGCCACTTCAAGATCTTCAGCAGCAGTTAATTCTGCAGCTCACACTTGATTGAGCCTGTATGATAATGAGTATTCAGAGACAGGTAATGCCTGGGGGTGCTCACCAACCTAAGACAGAGCACCTGTGTGGCCTGAGCAGGCATCTCCATGACTGGTAAGGTGAACTGCTGACATCCACACAACCGAAGTCAGAAGCTCATTTTTTTTTTCTAAAAGGAGTATCTGTAGGTCCCTGGCCCCCGGATTGGGTAACTGTTGCCTTGATTACTGACCTTGATCTTGATATCCTCCCTATGCTAATTCCCTGCCAATTTCACCCTCCTGAATGCTTAAGGGAAGTTCCTTGTCTGTGTATCCACATAATGGGCGTTAACAGCTTAGATGCAAGATTGTAAAACATCTGTAGCGAACTTCTGCCCTCCTGAGTTCTCCCATTGTGCTGTAAGCCTGTATTTAAGACCTCTTCTCTCCTTCAATAAACAGCATTCAGCATAAAAAACAAACTGTTTTGAGAAATGGTTTTTATATAGTCATGCAGGTTTCTATCTTGTTAGATAGCCAGAGATGACCTTAGTTCTAGATGACAGGCTTATTCCAGCTTGTCTAGTCCATGCAATACTGTAGAGAGAGCCTAGGGTTTGTGATGCTAGGCAAACATATTTCCAGTTGGCTATATTTTTAGAACCATTGTGTAACAGGAGCAAATGCAAGCCATGTTTCTGCCTCAGCATTCTGAGTAGCTAACATGGCTGAAGAATGAGAGAACATGCAACTCAGTTATATATTCTAGAAAAGATTGCACAGCTGTGACAATGTTTGCCCAAAGTTCTGCAAGGATATGTTTAGGAGATTTTGTGTGCATGTCTCTTGTCAGGAAGTTAGTAATGCCATTCTGACCAACACTCAGAACACATGTGAATAAAACTCAGCCAGGTGTGTTGGCTCACAGGAGTCACCTACTAGGTGGAATGCTGAAGTAGGAGGATTGTCAGGAACTGGAGTATCAGATCTCCAAAGCTACCTAGCAAGACTCTTCTTCAGAAAAATAAATAAAAATGGAGTACATAAACAGCTACTAAATTAATGAACAAATAAAATTCAGTATAATGGGCTCCTGTCTTTCAGGGAAACCTCAGGTTTTTCTCTCTCCCAAAAGAAACTCTTTTCGCCAGGCAGTGGTGGCACATGCCTTTAATCCCAGCACTCAGGAGGCAGAGCCTGGTGGATCATTGTGAGTTCGAGGCCAGCATGGACTACCAGGTGAGTTCCAGGAAAGGCACAAAGCTACACAGAGAACCCCTGTCTTGAAAAAGAAAGAAAGAAAGAAAGAAAGAAAGAAAGAAGAGAGAGAGAGAGAGAGAGAGAAAAAAAAGAAAGAAAGAAAGAAAGAAAGAAAGAAAGAAAGAAAGAAAGAAAGAAAGAAAGAAAGAAAGAAACTCTTTTCATCTAGATACTGAAAAATATCTTATACAGGCAGCCTCAAACACATGAAGATCTCCCTGCTTTTTTCTTCTTCTAGACTGATGGGAATAAAGTATGTGACCTGAAAACACAGGGATTATTTTTGTTTTGTGTATTTGTTTGTTTTGAGACAGGGTCTCTCTTTTTGTAGCCCTGGATGTCCTGGAGCTCTCCATGTAGACCCAGCTAGGTGTGAACTCAGAGTTTGGTGTGCCACAACCACACTATGGTTGGGGTTAAAGGCATGCACCACCACGAACTGCAAAACACAAACTGCTTTTTACCCCTATTATTATCTTTTTTTATTAAGAATTTTTTAAAATTCGTTTTGCACACCAATCAAAGTTCCCCATCTTCCTCTTTCTGCCGCATCCCAGTCACCACTCCCAACCCACTCCCTACTCCCTCCCACAAGAAGTCAAGGACTCCCATGTGGAGGCACATTCAGTAGAGGCAAATCCAAACTTTTCCCCTGCCTCAAGGCTTCATGAGGTGTCCCATCATAGGTAGTGGGCTCCACAATGCCCATTCATGCACCAGAGATGGATACTGATCCTACCGCCAGGGGGCCTCCCAAGCTGATCAAGCTACACATCTGTCTCACCACAGAAAGGGTCTAGTCCAGTCCATGTAGGCTCCACAGCCATTGATCCAGCTTTCATGAATTCCCTCTAGATTGATTTGAGCTATGGAAGTGCTGTCTATAGCCAATATACTTACTTATGTGTTTAGTATCCTTGATGGATATTCCTTCACAACTAGTCATGGTTCAGGGAAACAAACACATAACAACCATGACACATCAAGTGTAGGAATTCCTATCTCTATTTCTAAGTAACAAAAAACATGATGAAGAAAAAAATAGTGTGATACCAAGTTCTTATATTGGCACCTGATTAGATCTCATTTCATACAACTTTGTTTCGAAAGCATTGAGCACCATGTGAAGCCATGTGCTCTGAGTCCAGAATGCTGAAACAATTCCCTAGGATTTCATGTGCTGCACAGCTTTGAGAGTGACTAGCTTAGTGTGATGGGGAAAGAAAAAAATACCACAGACACAGGTAGAGAAATGCTGGGGATGAGTGGTCACTGTACTATGAAGGAGCCGCACCAGGAACTCCAAAACACAGAACATTATTATATGCAATGGGCAAAAGGGTACAGCTACTCATACTACGGGATCTCTGTGAGGAACAGTCTCATGCTGCAATAATCCCAGGGAGGATTTCATCCATCCCCACCCCCACCCCCAGTAGGCTTCCATAGCTCAGAACTCAAGCATGATCCTATTTAGTCTTCTCAATGAAACCCAGGAGTCAAGTATGGGGTAATAATGTGGAAGACCAGAGAAGCAAAGGAACAACCACACATGACTTCTTACCTCTCCAGTTACTGTGACCTAATGGGAGGCCAAGATCCTGTCTAAACCTCCCAAGTACTGGAATTAAAGGAATGAGCTTCCAAGTGCTGAGATTAAAGGTGTGTGCCACCACTGACTGGCCTCTATGGTTAACTAATGGTTAGCTCTGCCCCCCATCCTCAGGGCAAGCTTGATCTGTCAGAACACCAACAAACAATACAACAGTACCAAGCAGTAACCTTTCCCAATTTATTGCCAGCACAGGCAATGCCCGCTCTCCAGCTCATAGATAGAATGATTGAAACATTTATAGCATTGTCTTGTAGCAAAAGTCACTTTTTGGGGCTTTCTTTTTGTCCTTATTATACTTAAGAGTTGAGGGCAAAGTTGGTCAAACTGATCTACAAGTACTAGGCCCCTATGACCGTAGCATTCCAGAGGTGCAGGGTAAAACTCCTATGTCAGCTTGCTCAGTTTGGCTATGTAGTGAAGCAGTTGCATCAGGCGAGGCAGAGACAAGATTATCAATGAAATTGACCTTGGTGAGCTGGGAGCATTGGCTCAGGGCAGGCAAGAGCACCCTGAATTGTGAATCATCCAGCCAACATTTCTCCAGTTCTAGGTCTTGTAAAGTAGCTTTGACTCTTTCCAGGAGAAGTCCAAGTGGTCCAAGCCACTCAGCTAAAAGTACAGAGCTCAGGTGCAGATGCCGGAGCTCAGAAAGGTTCAGGCACTGGGGCAGATGATCCAAGTCTGCCTGGGAGAGGTGGCAGTAAGTAATGGATAGGGTCTCCAAGGGCTTCTTCAGGGACCTGGTGAGAGAACAGAGATGGGTTTCTGTCACATGGTGTTGAAGATGATGGTAGAATTGAGAAGGAAGCAGGTGGCACTTCTCCCAAATTCATTCTGCCCATTGAGGTCAAATCCCTCGGTGGTCTGCTCACAAACATCACAGCATTCTAGTGTGAGGACTGTGGGTATCAGCATGGGCCAGGCTCAGGGCACAGTAGAAAACCAGTCATCTTCCTAACAGGGGAGGGAGCAAGCATGGTGATTGTAGGAAGAACTACCTCTTCCAAACAAACTTCAGCAGCATCATAGGAGTTTCCCTGTAGAGTCCTTTCCTCAACACTGCCATATCCTGTTCTCACAACTTCAATGCCAGTGTCACACATTTCCCATTCATCAGTCCCTTTCTGGATGCCCAACAACCTTTCTAAAATGAGCAATTAGAGGCATGCTGGTGCCTGGTCACACGTATCTTAGCACAGAACTCATCTGTGTTGGATATGCAAGGTTTACAGTGGCCAGACCACCAAGGACTGGCCTACTAACCTACTCACCTACAAGAAAAAGAGGTGGGTTCTATCTGGTCGGTGGACCCTCTCTATCCTTCCTTACCTGAGCCATTCTCTCATGCAGCCAATTAGAAGGTAGATATCATTTATATAGAGATGCTGTAGGCAATGGAATTTGGGGAACTGAGAGAGCAATGTGCTTATCCACTCCTCTTCCAGCTCTTGGGATTCATCCATCCTGAAGGTATTGGTGATGCCCTCTAGGACTAGAGTGTGAAGGTTTCTCATTTGCCCCAGGTAAGGTCCAAAAGCAGCCATGTCGTCTATCCACAAATCATGCAGGTGCAGCTCCCTTATACAGTGGAGATCTACAGATTTTAAGATCTCTATGACATTGGAGATGCATGATTCCCAAATCTGAAGCTTCAGACAGCATAGATGAATGGAACCTTTTCTCTGCTGGGCCCCACTGCACCAAGTGAGTGCATAATCTTTGGTGTCGTTGTCCACAAGTTTGAGGTCAGTTACCACCTTCAAATTGTTCTTCATCTCTGGGTCATGACATGTCTCCAATGGCTGCTCATGTCTCACGACCTGTTGAGAGCAGTCTCCTTCATAGGTTCCAGCCCATATGCTCCAGATGTGAGTGTCCGTGGTCATCAAATCCAGCACTCTGACTTTCCCCTTTCTGTTGGAGAAATGACTAGAATCCTCAGCAATCAGACAAGACTCATCTTACAGGCTTCTTCAAACCACATCTCACACTTCAGGAATCCCTTCCAAATAGTTCTTTCTCCCTATGTGTAAAATCAAGCCCAGAGCCTCCTGCTCTGTCAAAAGGTAACATTCCCATGCTGGTATCCTCAGCCCTGTCTCCCTTCCTTGCATTTCATTCCCCTTAATCACAGCCTCACTCACTCCACCTGTATTTTTGCAGTACAAGTATTCCTTGGGGTATTCCTAGGTGGCCTTGTCTAATCTAATCTTTTCTGTCCTCCCCATTTGCCATTAATTCCCGAGATGGTTGAGACTGGACCCAGACTCTAGAATCTTCTAAGCTGATGCTAACAGAATCCTCTAATTTCCATTTGGTCAAATACTCCTGGTCTCCGATAGTTCTCTCTCAGCACACACAGAGCCTCCCTCCACCCCAGATGATGGTGTTTACCTGGAGCAAGCCATCTGTGTAGTAAAGGTATCTACTCCATCAAGCAGAGCCTTCAAAGTTTCCAGGTGGGGGGTCTTTATCAGGGCTCCTACAGGAAGGCAAGAGAATGGCCATATAGGGACCATGGCCTTCAGGACATTTGTCTGTCTGTTCTTGAGGCCACATCAAACATTGCTGGTAGCAGCATCCAGGGCATCACCTCCAGAGCAGAAATGGCCAAGGCCTCCTCCCTCAGTAGCCCTTTTATTGCAAGCTGCTGGATTGTTGGTGGGGCTTGGTTTCCCATTGTGACTGGCTTTTGGGAGTCAATATCCTGGGGAAGCATGGAAACAAATACAGTATTAATGTCTGGCAACTTGGGAAACTTTTATGCACATACAGGGAACTGTCAGAGCAAGATCACTGCTGAAGTGATGCTGGAGAACTCAGTGTAGCAACTCTGATCGTCTCTTGTTGGATTTAAAGCCATAATTCTCCTGTCTGGGGTGTCAAGTCTCTCTAAAGCACCCTCATTGTCACAGACCCCATCCTGTTACAAACACAGCTCAGGTGGGTGGATCCATCCCACTGGGATGGGATCCACAAGAACCTTGAAGACTCAGTGTAGCAGGAATCCTAATTGTCTTGTCAATAAAGACCCAGAGTCAGATACCAGGGTGAAAGCTGAAAAATCAGAGAAGCAGAGCAGCAGCCACTAGAGAGACTTCTTACCCCTTTGGGAGCCTCAGCCTGAAAGAGATGGACTCCTGTCTCTTGCCTTGTATTCCTTTCTCACCCCAGCCATGTCACTTCCTGCCTCCACCTTCCTTGTGCTGGGATTTAAAGTATGTGTGCCACAAGTGCCTGGCTCTGTTTCTCTTCCAGACTGGGTCAATCTTGTGTAGCCCAGGTTGGCCTTGAACTCACTGAGATCTGTCTGCTTCTGCTTCCAAGTGCTGGGATTAAAGGTTTGTGCCACTAGTGCCTGGCCTCTATGACTAACTAGTGGCTTAGCTCTGCACATTGATCTTTTATCTGTTAGATCACAACCGAAATATCACCATGGCTCAGCCCAAGGTTTTATAATGGAAATAGACTTTGGTCAACTCTCCAGGTCCTCAAAGTAAGCAAAGGAATCACCCAGTTCCCAACCTATTCACTGCCTCCTCTCAAGCAGCTGACCATGGCTGAACAACTGAGGGCCATCTGTGAAATGGGTATTGTTACTTACTGACTACAGTTGTTGGTTACCCACGTATTTGGGTATGAGCAAAGGAGTCCAAAGGGCTGCAAGCTCCAGCTCTCCAAGCTCAAGAGCTGAACTGGGTGGGACACAAACACTAAACAGAATCAGCCAACCTCAGTAGCAAATGTGCTTGTCTGTAATTGATTATAAAGCATCTGGAAAGAGGAGACAAAAGAAAGAAAGAAAGAAAGAAAGAAAGAAAGAAAGAAAGAAAGAAAGAAAGAAAGAAAGAAAGAGAAGAAGGAAGAAGAAGAGAGAGAGAGAAAAGAAAGAAAGAAAGAAAGAAAGAAAGAAGGAAGGAAGGAAGGAAGGAAAGAAGGGGAGAAAGAGATGGAAGGAAGGAAGGAAGGAAGGAAGGAAGGAAGGAAGGAAGAAGGAAGGAAGGAAAAATAAGAACAACCAGCAAAAATCAGAAATAAAACTAGTATAAAGGTGACTAGGAATTGGGAATGATAATTCACATCTTGGAAGTAGGAACATCACTTGCTCAATGCCATAATTGTTTACTTCTAGAGCACCAAGGCCGCCCACCTGAGGTCTACAGAAACCCAAAAAATGTATTTCAACTTAAACATCAACTGATAGGCCCGGTGATGTGGACTATGCCATTAATCCCACCACTCAGGTGGCAGAGACAAGTGGATCTCTGTGAGTGTAATGCCAGCCTGGTCTACAAGCGCGTTGCAGGACAGTCTCCAAAGCTACACCAAGAAACCCTGTCTTAAAAAACCAACAACAACAAAAAAATTAACTGATCGTTTAGATTAGGCTGGCCTCAAACTCACAGACATCAGCTTGCCTCTGCCTCCCTCATTCCTAGATTAAAGGCATGCACAATAATGCCTGGGTTCTATTGACATAAAGATCAGCCTAGTCATGGGATTTAAGTGACTCACATTTGTGGTTCTGACCTGCCTGAATAGCCTTGAGTTCAAGGTCACCCTGACATTTTTTTGGTGGAGAGGTTTGAGTAGCTTGGATCCTGTTCTTGAACTTGCTGTGTAGACCAGGCTGGCCTGGAACTAACAAAGATCACCCTGCCTCTGCCCCCTGAGTACTGGGATTAATACCGTCACATTCTTAGTGAGACTCTGAACCAATAAATACAGAAATCCTTAAAACAATCAACAACACGAAACAAACAAAAACACAAACAACAAACAAACCACACACCCCACACGAATGAAATAATACAATGACTATATTTGAAGTAAGGACAAGCCTAGACTAAGCTGCAGGAGATGGGGTTTCCTGTGGAGCTGAAGGTCTTACCTGATCTGGACACTGGTGAGAGGCCTCCAAACCCAGGCAAGGGCAGGTTGTGACTCCAGGATCCAAGACTGAGCATTTCTCTGGCTTCTGTAACTCTTTATATAGGTTTCCACTGAACCCTCCCTTTGTGGCCACACCCTCCATCCTAAGTCTGCAGTCTGAATCAATAACTGAATCTCCACCCACTTAATGCTTTTGGGATTTACATGGTATAGGATCAACTCTAAATCCAGGAAAAAAGCTTCAGTCACTGAAGCTGATGGTCACTGAAGACATGTTATAGTGTGTTGCTGGAGGGCTTCTCTCCAGGTTCCCCAAGCCCCGCAGTCCCACAATCCACTTATAAAATAATCACTCAGACACTTATATCACTTATAAACTGTATGGCCGTGGCAGGCTTCTTGCTAACTGTTCTTATATCTTAAATTAACCCATTTCTATAAATCTATACCTTGCCACGTGGCTGGTGGCTAACCGGTGTCTTTACATGCTGCTTGTCCTGGCGGTGGCTGCAGTGTCTCTCCCAGCCTTCCGCTTCCCAGAATTCTCCTCTCTCCTTGTCCGACCTACTTCCTGCTTGGCCACCTACTTCCTGCCTGGTCACTGGCCATCAGTGTTTTATTTATATAGAATGATATCCACAGCAATAGTGGCAC